>NC_039246.1:25852720-25954509 GCF_003368295.1 Carassius auratus | reverse complement strand
TTAGTTTGATTGGACGTAATACGGGATAGATTTAAAGTCTTTACAATAGTATGCTGTATAAATCTCACAATTGGCAAAACTGGTTTATGGAGTTTTCTTTACTAAAATGTTTTTCGTAAAAGGTGTTTTGTCAGCTGAACAATTATGTTAAACACCAGTATAGTCCATTGAACTCTACATCTATTTCTCCCAGCCTTGTTTTCATTCCTGTCAAAATGAAATGTGGCGCCACCCAGAATAATATCTGTAGGCCACTTTTGTCCATGTATTTTTGTGGTTTTACCAGGGTTAAGAAGATTTAAGCCACTTGCATCTATAGCACAACCCCAAAAACAGCTAAATTTGATCTTATCACCTGAAATCTAGGCCAGACTTGATCTTGAAAATTTTACGCAATTGTTTTTCCGGAGTATATGGCTTCCTCTCAGAGACTGATGGATTAAATGGCTTGCAACATCAGACGGCTCACGTCTGATAAGCCAGACCAATGCAGTCTGTGATTGAGACGCGCAGGGCAGTTGCTGTGCTAAATCTGGGCCCGGGCCAGAGTGAGGACAGAAGCACAATGTTCAGACAATGACTCAAGTGTGAGATGATGAGCAGCCCTCCTCCATGCCATAGTTGGGAAATACCATCCAGTCATATCATTATAAAATGTCTAGTGCTGAGTAATGCCTTTTGTCAACTTACTTTTCTTTCTTTTTCAGTCATACTTCACCCATTCGGACCAGAGTTTGATCTGCAATATGTAAGTGTCTGCTCACCTGTGTCCCATGTTTTACACTTTTAGTCAAGCAAATTCCCTTTTCCACCAAAAAGGAATATCTTTTTTTTTTGTCCTTTTAAATATGCACTTGCAACAATTACTTGTATTGATTTGAACAGGATGTTAAAGACCGAGACCTCATCCTTAACCTGCTCCTGTCTCTACATGAGCACCTGTCCAATGTCGCTGGTGAGCATTCAGATACAACTGAAATATATTTTGTTTTAATATATGCAGCATTAAATAGTGCAACCATTTGATTGCCTTTCAGGAGAACATGATTGTGGAGACTTTAAAAATCCTTTAAACAGAAGTGTCTCTTTTAGTGACGCCTCTACGTACCTCAAGGTTTGTTTTATTCAGTGAAGGGTTTGATCTCCATCTTCTGTTAGTCAAATTGCATTGTTTCTTTAATTGACAATGACATTTTGTCATATTTTAATTGTATAATTTGGAAAATTGTGTGTATACCAGTATGAAAATGCACAACATAATAAAGCATCTTTCTCTTTCAAGCTCCAAAATGAAGCCTATGAAAACTTGATTGAAACGTCTTTAGAGTGGGTCATGAAAACCAAAGATGTTGTTGGTATAAGGTAATTGATGTCCATCCAAAGTATCTATCTATCGATCGATCGCTCTGTGTGTGCCGTTTTCCAGTGTTCATTGGGGGTGTGTTGGCTTCTTGGCAGGTTGATTGGTGCTGACCCTTCTCAACCCATAGAGGAAGTATCGGAAATCTCACGACTGGAGTCCATCCACCCACGCATGTCCTTCTTCTGTCGTCTCAGACGCGCCTTCTTCACTGTGATCCACAGAGTTCTCTTCGTCCTTGCAGGTTGGCTTCTACATTCTGCAGAGGTTGGTGTTTTCTGCACGGGGAAGATCTAAGTCTTTTCACTAACCTTTCCTGTGTTTCTCTGTAGGCATTGGTGTAGTTTTGGGTTTGGTGTATTACATGAAATACAGATGGCGCAAAGAAGAGGAGGAAACTAGACAGATGTATGACATGGTGGAAAGGATCATCGGTAAGGCTGTCTCATCGTTAGGCTATATTTTTAGCACAGAAATTACACCGTGCAGGTGTAAAGCATCTTTATCACCTGTGCTTTGTATTTTCACAGATGTAATGAGAAGCCACAATGAAGCATTTCAGGAGAATAAGGGCTTGCAGCAGTATTTGCCCATCCCTCATGTCCGTGACTCTCTTGTCCAGCCTCAAGACAGGTATTGCGTCTTTGCAGTGCGAATTTGGTTTTAGCTCGTTTTGCATTTTCGGATGAAACGTCCTCTTTTCCTGGTCCAGTGCATTCTGAAGGGTATATGTGTATTGTGTCATTCTCTCAGAAAGAAGATGAAAAAGGTGTGGGACAGAGCCGTTGCTTTTCTCTCTGCTAATGAGTCCCGCATCCGGACAGAAACGCAGAGGATTGGAGGGGCAGACTTCATGGTGTGGCGGTGGCTTCAGCCCTCAGTGTCACCTGATAAGATGTCCAGCATGCCATCCAAAGTGTGGCAAGGCCAAGGTAAGGTTTTCTTTGTGTGGAGTCAACCATCTGCATTTTAAGGTCAAACTTGTTGTCTTTTAAATTTTTTGGATTAATAAATGTGGCTTCTGATTGACTTGTTTGGTTGTCTAACTTCCTGTTAATACAAATGTAACTGATACTAAACATTCAAAATGTTTTTGCATAGTGTCCACATTCTTTTGGGCATATAGACAATGTTCATGAACCTAAAGTTGCTTGTTTTGTTCTTCAGCTTTTCCGTTGGACCGAAGAAATTCACCACCAAACAGCTTAACGCCATGCTTGAAGATTCGCAACATGTTTGATCCTGTAATGTACGTTACTCAAGGACTTTTGCATGTGACCTCACACTGAATTGGTTGTTCAAGTAAAACGTATAGAGTGTTTTAGAGAAATGTAGTCTCACTGCTCTGTATTTCCCTCTTTAACAGGGAAGTAGGGGAAAACTGGCACCTCGCCATTCAAGAAGCCATTTTGGAGAAGTGCAGTGACAACGATGGAATTGTTCACATAGCTGTTGACAAAAACTCAAGAGAGGTGAGGATCCTGTGTGATTCATTACAAAATATACAGCTTGGGTTTATAGGTTCTTGTCCAAAAGCTAATGAGTCTCCTGCTGCCTTCAGAGGCTGCATCCCTGCCATCATGGACCCTCATAAGTGGCCAAACAAATTGACTTGACTCATAGTTTACTCCAATGGAGTCATATTGTAAGAAGCATAAAATGCATGGAACAGTTAATTTTTAATGTGTGGTGGTGTTGTTTGCAAAACTATTCTTTATGCCATCTTGAATTGTTTTGATTGTTTCATGTTAGCATGTTGCTAAGCTTACAGGTGCTACATATTGTCATACGCAAATATTAGGTAAAAAAAAGCTATCTTTAAGTACTCTGAAAATAGTTTTTCACCTTTTTGCACCATATTGGTTTGCTATCAAGCTGATCATATAAACTGACTTTACTCAATTGTTTTGAATGGCATTTGATGTTAGTATTTTGCTAAGCTAAAGGGTACTAGATAATAATAGCTAAATTAAATAAGATAAATAATAGGTAATATCTAAAAAAAAACTAAGATATTACACAGACCTGTATTTGTTTGTACATACTTCAAGCTTTTCTTTCTTTTGGAACCGAGTAATATTCCTAGAGGCATTTAATTAATGGGTTGATTTGCTGTATGATTTTGTTCTCATCTAGGGCTGCGTTTATGTGAAGTGCCTTTCAGCAGAGCATTCTGGGAAAGCCTTCAAAGCACTGCATGGCTCCTGGTTTGATGGTAAACAAACGTTGCATTTATTCTAGGTTTTCTCAGTCAATTTTCAGTCCGTTTTTAAACCTGTCCTGATTTTTTTTTCTAGGTAAGCTGGTGACGGTCAAGTATCTACGTCTGGATCGCTACCACCAGCGTTTCCCACAAGCCCTGGGCTGCAACTCGCCCCTCAAGCCCTCCAGCTCGAGCATGAACAGCATGTCTCGTCTGAACCAGCGATCCAGCACATCCAGCTCACTGGGTTTTTCTTGAGGAACATGCTAACGGCCACCACCATCCTCTCTACTCTCTCTTTCGCTATATACGAGGCTCCCTTCTCCTGCCTCCTCTTTACCAGAGAGAACTGCGTTCAGGAGCTTATAAAGTTGGGCGACCTGGGATGTCCAGTCAGTTTTGTCAGCCATATGCAAGCAATGGTGTTTGAACCTGTGAGCTGCTGTGTTTTTTTCTTTTTTCCTGTCATTCGGTATCAAGGAAAGCAAGGGAGATGCACACAGTAGCGTGAAAGCGGTGGAGAGAGAGTTGGTCGGTCCGACGAGAACTTTTAGGAGAGGATGCATGACGCAATCTTCTCATATCTGGTGCAAGTGGACACAAATTTCTGTTTCTTATGTATTTGCTTTGTTTTTGATAAACCGTCTTTATGGATTCAATGACAAAAATGGCTTCCAACTTCAAATCTCACAACACAGATGTGTTTTCCGGGCTCTGCTTATTTTTTACCTAACTAACTCCCCTCCTTAATTCCAAGGAGCTCTGTTGGGCTATACATAGCTGCATGTGCTGGTTAAAGTATGCATATATTTAAGCTTTGAATTGTATCATATATTGTGGATGTTTATTTCCCTGATGCTGTTTTAGCTGATGTATTCCCTTTATTATTTTTCTTTGCCTTTTTGTTTTGTAGTTTTTAGTCCAAGAACAGCATGCACACACTCTAGAAAGGGGTGCTGTAAATATCTTGTTGAATGGTGGTGGTTGAAATCATCTGTATGAAACTGAAATCGTCATAAGCTCTTGTTTGTTTCTTGCCAACAGAATAACTACACTGCAGCATTCAGAGATGTGTCATGTGGAAGGGCCTACATGGCTTTATGAGAGAAATGAACAGTTGTGTTCCCCTTCAATGCCATGTTTCTGAACACTAGTCTTAATGGTCACAGCCTGATTATATTCAAGTATATAATTATTTACTGTTGTTTTGTTTATATTTTAAAACGTATTATTTTCCCATTATAGTTGATGCAGATGGATGTTCTTTTTTCCTCCCCTTACTGCTCACTTGGCAGATTTGAAATGCCACCCTGTCACTGTTTTTAATCTGTCCCCGGCCCTTCTAAATTTCCAAAGGAGACATTTTTGATGGAAGTTGTTTTTTGACTTTCTTGTACACACTTGTTAGAGTCGCAGCCTGATATGGTGATCTGATTCTAATTTGTATCGGGACACATTCATAAACAGCATGTCCTGCTGCTGTCATGTCTATTTTGGATCACAGAAAGATTTATCAGCTTTTGTTTAGATGCAGTTCGGGTGGATATGAGGTAAATAAAATGTACTTGTTTATTACTCGTGTTCATCTCCTTCCTTGATGAGATTCATTACATAATCTACATGAGCACAATTTGACATTGGAAATTGCTTTTTAGATAAGGTTGATCTTTTAACAGTTGAAAACATTTCTAAGCATAGTTAACGGTGCACACTTCGGATGTCTAGGTGAACAAGATCGTAGTGCAACTGAAAACAATGGCGTTGTCTCGAGATATTTTTTAATCTGAAACTTGCATATTATTAAACAAATGGACAAGATTCATAAGTATTAAAATTTTCAGATGCAAAATTGTATTTCAGTCCTATGTTGCAACAACAATTATTTGTATTTACTTAGTAATCAGAGAAAATGTAGAAAGTATTGAAAATACACCCATTTTCTACTTTATATTCACTTTAAATAGTTATATAATTTAGCTTGTCTGCTTTATTCCCAGTTTCTAACCAATCTAAAAGGATCCTAATGTTAAAGTAAATAATAAGTAGCACCACTAAAATAATAGCCATAGCCTACTAATGTAGAGTTGGACATTTCAAGTTTTAATTAAATTATAATATAAATGTATTTCGAATCATTAATCGAAAGCATTTAATATAGAGAGTATGACCATGTTCAATTCATAAAAAAGAACATTAGGATGATTAATAAAGTTCCTATCCCTATTAATGTTTTAATCTTTTTAGTAGTGTAATTTAATTAGTATTATACAACAGCTTTGGGAGGGTTCTTGCTTCGAGCTGAATAACTATGCGCGCAAATTACGCATTGCTTATATATTTGGGGCTCGTCTGCCCAACGAGAGGAATTTCCCAGAATGCACTTGTCATTACCTAAGAAGTACACAGTCGTGTCGCTGTTTGACAAATGCTCTGCTCTAACAGCGGCCCCCCTTCATTTTCTATTCTGCTGGTCTACTCGGTTTTAACGCTATTTCTGCTTTCTGGTATGTCTAACTACTTATTATATGTTTATACTGTTTATTACGCACTTTTTAAGTAACTTTAACATGGGCAACAGTGTCTCTATAACTACGCGCTGAATGTAACACAACACCGTTATACTTTCCTGTCAGTTTAAAATTGACGCAGTTGAAATGTATGACATATGTACGCGTTTGTTTACGCGGTTTCATGCTTATATTTTAATATGAAAGAATATTACGTAAATAACCACAGCGAATTGTCCTAGTCTCCTATATGAAGTATATCAGCTACACTTTGTATACTATGTATATACTATGTATCCTCCCACACATGATATCATAGCGAGGTTTTACTACGTAACATTTTGTTTATGCAAACCACACCCTTACAAAAATGACTACTGTACAGTATTCTCATGAGACTCCATGGCTTCAAGTAGGCTACACCATGGTACTTTTTTTGTAAGTGCAGACCATTCAAAGACGTTAATATTTAATGTCATGTTTATTTAATTGCCCTGTAAAGTCCTGACACCTGTCTAATAAACATCTAAAAGCTGGATACTAAAATCAGGATAAATTTAGAATTAATGTTTGCGCTTGTGAGTCATGAAATTCTAGTGTACATGTCCTATTCTGTACCCTAAATATCCTTCCAGATCACTAAATCGTTGTTCCCGATTGCCCTGCAACCATCAAAACCATATAATCTACACAGATTGATCTGCTTTAAAACATTTTAGTTCTCATCTGTTGCTTTATGACCTTATATAGCTATGACTGTCACTGTACCTCAAGTATCAACCATGGTTTATTTATAAACTGCATTGATATTTAGAGCACTTGATATTTTTGGTGAGTAGAGGATTGAAATGAACTTAATTTGCCTGCTGTGGAGAGCTTTTTTATTTTTGTAGTTCAATCGAGAAGGCCAGTTTATTTATAGTGAGAAGAAGTAGTTGTCAAAATGACATTCGTTTAATGAGTCTCTCTCATCAAGTCCCAGTTTGGTTTTACTGAAATTAATTAAATGAAGATTTGGCTTTCCTTGCATGTGATTCGTCAGTGCAGCTAAACAGAGTTAAATACATTTATAAAATATAGTACACATGCAGTAACATTGGAGGAAACCGGATCAAGTGTTAAAATCATTTAAAGAGAACTTTCTGGAGTGCAAACGATGTAAACGTCAAGCTGTAGACAAACACAAACCTATGGTGTGATTCTGCAGAGCTGTAATTGAGCTCTATTTATAGTCTTCTCTGCAAGTGATTGCCTGGTATTTTTAAAATGTGGCCTTGCTTGTGTCTGTATCTGTTCATGTGTTAAAACCTCTCGTGCCTGACAGACCAGTTCTGGGTGAAGAGTTTCTCAAGTGCCAACAAGTGTCTGAATGCTGTTGCATTCATTTACTGTAACAATTCTGCATTTAGATACAAAGCAATAGTTGCCTTATTAATTTTGGTCAGTGGTGTAATTTTTACAAAATTGCTGCTTAATAATATTATATATCCTTATAAATGGAATATTGTTTTTTAATATAAAATATTTGTAATGTATCAGAATGGTTTCATATTTTCTAAGTTTTTAAAATGTTTTTCTAAATTAAATATTGTGATTTTATACATTTCTTTAGTTTATTTTATATATATGTATGTATGTATACATGTTACATTATATATATTTTTTATTTTTTTATATTATATATTTTTTTATATAATATATAGACAATTATGCCAACATGTCACACAAATGGTAAAAACATTTTTTTGTTGAATTACTGTATTGTTGATGATTAAGACAAAATGTATTTAGATAATTTCTGGTCAAAAGTGGATTACGGTCATAGTTAATGTGATGAACTACAGCTGTGGTTACTCCATGAATTTGATGAGAACTTCATACTTAAAAATTAGCTGATTTAAAGTTAAAAATAATAATAATAATAATTGGCTCAAAATAAGACATGAGAGCCAAGCAAGTTTGGCGGCAGATGCTACATTTAATGCATATATATCCAAATATTTTTTTTTATCTCCACACTAAGAATTAGTGCTAAATGGAAAGCTGTTCAAATCAAGCTCTTTCTGATGATAATTTTTCATTTGTACTCCTCTCCTGTATCCCTGTTGCACTAGATGAGAAGATCTTTCCCTTTTCCTCACACTCCTGCATGACCACTAGATGGACCTCGTGCCTTAGAAACCACAGCTTCACCCTCGCGCCCAGCAGCGCTCTCCAGCTTTGCCTGTTATTGATACCATAGTTCAGCTGTAATTTCCCACAATCTCTGGCCTCTAACAGTTGTAAAGCTTTATCTTTATAGTTTCAAGAAGGTTTGGAGAAGGTCTTAAAAACCTTCCTGCGTTCTTCAGGATGGCTGCCCATCTTCTCCGATCCATGGCCCCGCGCGCATCCATGGCCCTGCTCCAATGCATTCGTACCCATAAGTCCACAAGGCCACTTCTAGCACTGATTCCACCTGCTACGCTAGGTACTGAAGCCAATGAGAAGTTTAATTAAATGAGAAGCAAACTAGAATGTTGTGTTGTGCATTGGTTTGCACTTTGCAGGTGTTCTTTGTAGTACAGCTGGTATAAGCAAAGTTGCTAATGTAATGTGTATTAGTATAAATTGGATTATAAGGTTTAGTTTTTTTCTCGTTATGGCCCACAAACACACAACTGACGTGCTACAGCCATAGAAACCGCTGATAAGCTCGGTGTATGGCAGTTTTCTATGCAAAATGCTTCTGCACTTTTTCTGTGTCTTCTCAAGGCTCTGAATTCTAAAACAAATAACCCAGCTCATTAAACTTGACATAAAATATATGTTGGTTCCACTAATGAAGCTCTATAATCTTTTAATCACTTCTCAGAAATGTCAAATAATGCTCTCTGATCTTTTAATCACTTCTCAAAAATGTCAAATCATATTTTTTCCCCCGTTAATCTCTCTTCACTGTTTAAAATGTATTTATGGGAGAAATGGAAAATCAAAAAAGTAAATGCAACTTTTAATCTCACAATTTAGATTTTTTTCCCCACAATTCTAGTTTATATTTACAGTTCATGTTTTGTTTTTAATTTGTTTTTTTTTTCACACTTCCAAGGGAAACATTCAGAATTGTGAGATGAGATATAAACGGAAAATAGCATGATATTTTCTTAATCATGACCAATTAAAAAAAAAATTTCTCATGGCGAAAATGGACTTTCATATGTATTAGACTATCAGTAATCAGAAAAAAAATATAAAAATTGGCTGCTTTAAGGTTGTTGGCTAAATATTTTATTTTAAATATGAGCCCCTGTGAGATATAATATTAAAAAGCCTTTGTTAAAATTAAAACTCAATATTCCACTGTTTTTTTTATTTTTATATTATACCTTGTGATGTACATTTAACTGTCATTTACATAAGTAAACATGTCTTAAGGGTGTTAGGTCATTATTTGAATTCTAGGTAACATGTTTTTGCATATTTATCATTCCTGGTGATTTCTCTCTTTACACAGTGAGGTTAATCAGTCTTTCCCTGCATGAGAAGTGTCAGCCGTCCCGTGATAGGCTGCTCTTAGTGTCCATCTCTGTTACTGACATCTGTGTTGACCTATGTTGTGTTTTTTTCTCCTTCCTCTCCCTCCTCGCCTATGTTTGTCTTTATTATCTTTTAGCCTGAGTGGTAGGAGGGGGTTTTAGCAGGCAGCTGTCTCGCCGCTGTTTCTGTTCTCCCAGCAGCATCGGTCGCAGCCATGTCCGGGTTCAATCTACTGCATCTGGTCAGCCAAGGCCAACCTGTAAAACTCAAGGCCTGCGGGCTCCCCTCAGGTCACCTGGATGCTGTTTGTGTGTGTGCAGTGTGCTTTGCTTTCTCGAGGCTTCTATGTGTGCGCACACGCGTGTGTGAGCGTTGGGCAAGGGGTGTGTGTGTTCGGTTGATGATAAGGTCACTTGTGGAGGAACCAACTTCTGGATTTATCTAAAGGCAGTCTGACATTGAGATTTATTCTGTCTTCACATAAATGCATGGACCGCTAACTTAACAGGTGAATAGATTATATGTTTGGTAAGATTTTAGATCAATTTCTAAATAGTTGGCTGCCAGATATCAGGTTCCCCCTGATGCTTGAGTTGGTTTTTCTGCATTTGATGACCCCTTGCCCGGAAATGTCACCTTTTGCTTTGCTCTTTTTTCCCCCCTCTGTTTAGCTCTTCAGTTGCTCATGGAATAATGCCTAACTCACTGTTTTACCTTCTTTTAAGCCTGCATGATTAGTAAAGCTTTAATATGATCTACTAATGATTGCATTTGTGTTTTGCATTTTTCATTTTAGGAATTTAGATCACACTCACATTTGATACAGAGTGTGTTCTGAGGGAAATTCAATTGCATTTTTGTAAAGTATTCATCAGTGCATGTTAAAACCTTTCATAGGTTTATAAAGACACATCAGTAGATTTATATCAATAACTGAGTGTTTCTGTGTCAAAATAATAAAACCCAACAGGATTTGGATTTCTTCGAGGAAATGATGATGCTTGAAAAGTAAAAAAAAGACTAATGTTCACATTTTAGGCAAAGTGTGTGAATGAAATGCTGCTTTCACTGAATAATAATTTACATGGCTATATGACAGAATTGGCGTAAGAAAGAACAGTTGCAAGTTTGGTATACAAATATGATGATATTATGATGACGACATTAATGTCAAAAATCATTTTGTGTCAAAATATGCGTGTATATAATTGAAAGCGTTGAGTTGAGAATAGGTTAGAGAAGGGGGGAGGTGACGTGATATTTTTGGTGTGAAGCAAAAGGCCAATGCTAAAAACAAATCTTGCTTCCAATTAGGAAATAACTTTCACTTGCGGTTTTAGCGGAGGGATGTTGGAACAACGTGCTGATTTGTAGCGTGACCTCTCGGTGCACCAAAACTAAATCATTTGCAGGGGGTGACACAGACCGAATTCCTGAATTTCTTTAAATGCTTCCTTAGAGGCTTTTCTTGACAAACCAAGAAATAAAACACTTTTTTCCCCCTTCCATCTCTCTCACAGTATAAATAGTGTTCAGAGCCCTTCATACACAAAAAAAATAGGAATTCTCTTTCTGTCTCACTAATAGGATCCAGAAGACCCCTCTCACATAGTCGAAAGGAATACGGGAGAGTCCTGCAGGGAGCCGACCCCCTCCTCTTTGCGCTCTCCTCCCCTCTTCCCCATGTTTGTCAGAAGTAACTTTGTACTCGCTGGACAGAGCAGGGCCCATCAATGGAGCCCATTCACCAGAGGGACCTTTAAAGACCCCATTATTTCCTCCATTCACATGGTTTCAATCTTGTCGAGAGGAATTCTCCACATAGTCTAAGTGAAGGGAGACCCGCTCTCACCAAAATGCAAGCCGTAAAACTGGCCAAACAATACAGGAGCAGGATAGACCCCACAGGAACATGAGTGAAAAAATCGTTATTAGCAGGAGAAAAGGTGGAAAGGAGGGAGAAAGCACTCTGTAATGGGAAATTGCAGTAGAATTGTATGTAATTTAAAACTACTGCGTGTCCCGGTGACTAAATAGTATACAGATGGACATCTGGCCCCCTTTAAAAACATGGCTACATTGCTTGTCGTCTTCTGAGGACCTTACGGTTGCCAGAGTGGATATTTCAGGCTCATTTTCCATCCTTTTTTTTTTTTCTTCTTCTTCCCAGGCAGGTTTGTTATCAGTAGAAGTTGTGTCGCTATTTAATCAATTAGTTTGAAAGTCCTTCTGGTGACAATTACTCACTCCTCAGGTTGACCTCTAGAGGTCAGCATTGTTGTAAAGCTAGGGGCCAAGTGTAGCAGTCAATATCGCTGCCTTCTGTATAAACAGCCAACATGAGCGCTCATCTAGAATGTCATAACTCACTGCGTATGTTATGCAGAGAAAATCAAATTTGCCTCGGCGTAATCCTTTGGCTGTAGCACATCACTGACGGAGCGTTTGGATTCTGTGTGTGTGTCACTGACACTGTGATTTTTCCAGGCAAGAGTCGAGTCAGGAATTAAAGTAGACATCCTTTGTTATCGGCCAAACCAAATCATTTTCAACCAAAGTAACCAGACAAAAGTGCTGACTCCTGCTTGGAAGGAGTCGCATAGAAACCTAGATTAGAGTGACAGTTGTTTGTTCTTAATAATCCTGCACTACTTTACTTCGTGTTTACAAACACTTACATTTGCCTTTCCTTACTTGTCTCTGCTGTAGGAACGTGCCGAAGTAAGAAGACATGGCCCAAGACGTTCCCCGAGGAGGAGCTGAGGAAGCGACTGAGCCCCATGCAGTACCAGGTTACTCAGCAAAAGGGCACAGAGAGGTGGGTGACCCATCCTAAATAAAAGGCACTTTAAAATACACTTTCAGTCAAATGTTTGTATTGAACACTTGAATAAAAAAAAAAAAAACTATTTTCAAATTTGCAGATAAATATAAATTATTCAGATGTTTTTGAAAGGGCTCATTCATTTGTTCGGGATTGTGAAGCAAAAGCAGCCACAATGTTAAATGTTATATTCCAAATTATTCAAATATATCCCAATAACTTTCTATTCTAAAAGGTGAAATAACAAAAATTGGATTTAGTTTTTGTTTTGTTTCAAGCATCTTGTTTTAGTGTCTTGACTGAATATTCCCTGTACAGATTACTTTACGCTTGGCTGATAAAACAAATTCTCTCCTGAACGACCCAAGGCCATGAGATAGATGTTGAGTAGAAGGAGGATATAGCGTAGAAAGGAAAACACGGACACTTCCCCTCTTTCGCTCCGTTGCTCAGTGGTAAAACACACGTGGGGAAAGTATTTATCGGCCCATTGGCAGTAGGAATGTGAAAAATGCCCTTTAGCCTGCGAGAAAAGAGCAAAGAAACCTGAAAGGTGCATTCTGAGGCCTGTTACTCTGTTCACCCACAAATCCTCTTCAGCTTATGTAGACAAGAAATGCTTAAGCACTTGAGTTTTTTTTTTTTTAACATAAACACAAGAGCATGGGAAACTGAAATGCATTTTGAAATAAGCAGTAGTATGGATTAGCATTAACTGACAAACTTTTATTGACCTGACCATTATCATTTATCAAGCCAACAGTTGATCATTTAATGAATAAATTCTCAGTTTGTGTTGTTTTGTCATCCCTAGTGCTTTCACGGGAAAATACACCGATAACAAAGAGGAAGGGACCTACCACTGTGTCGTTTGCGGTGCCCCTCTTTTCACGTGAGTGTCCATCGTAATGACCCATCTTCAACATTCCCATTGTATTTAATCTTTGTTTTTGACTTAGAAATCATCTTCATTTGGCAGTCAATATTTTGTTAGTGATGACTTACTGTCCTTGCAGGTCTGATAAGAAGTTTGACTCTGGATCAGGTATGGTTCTGCACTCACGTATAACAATTGTTTGGCAAATGTGTACATAAGTGTACAAGACTAAGCCTAATTGTTTCTCAAAGAGAGTGAGAAAGGAAAAAATAGATAAGACTCTTGTCTGGCTCAGTATGGGAGAGTTTGGCCTTCTCAACCTCCTTTATGGTTGTTTGCAAGGACGTATGTGAATGCAGTCAGTTTGGGCCATGAAACCTCACATGCTCCTTTATATATGAGTTACAGCACCTACAGCGAACAACACCCTGACTTCAAGATCCTACAAAATATCTAAAATATTTTAATAAGCACTATCTGTTCTATTTGAGATTAATGATAAACATTCCGCCACAGTCATCCATAATCTTTTGGAATCCTCCAGTTCTTAATTTGTGCACATCAAACATTCTTCCTTCACAAATGGAGAACAAGTCTGTTGAATTATTATTATTATTATTATTATTATTATTTTTATTAATTTAGTTAATGGCTTACAAAATAATAATAATCCTTTAAAACGATATTAGAAATGTCAAATGAAGGGTATATTATAGTCACTTTGATTTTAATGTGAATATGCAAATAGGCATTAAATGCAGATCATATTTGTTATGAATTGGTAGTTTCCTGGAATCGCATCTTGTTTTTAACATGGCTTTTGTAGTTGCAATGGTATTTTTCCTGTTATGAATTTAAGATATGTATTAAATGTTTTCTGTTTTAAGCTTAAAAAGACTCCCATCAGCTCAGTCTAAGTGAATGTTGAGTTGATGCTGATTGTATACAATGTAATTGTAATATATTGCAGCAACCCTTACAGATCTGAGCTCCAAATCACATACTTCTGTAGCGTTACTCATGCTACTTTTATTCACTCTCCGAACAAAGTAAATCGTGTATGCAAGAATCCTCTACAGAAAACAGGACAAAATGAGAAACATCTGGGCCCCGTGATGAAAAATCTGATTTTCGCTCGAGCTGAATCTTTACTGTCTTCGACACAGAGAAGGGAGCCAAACAGGCTGCATTGCATACAGGCAACTCTGCAGCCTGGACTCATATAGACTCAATTTCCTGTTTTGTTAGAGTGATGCTACGCTGCTCCATTAACTGGGCCGCTCGCCCTGGCGATAAAGCCCCATTAGATCAGCTCTGCGACGATCCACCGGGATTCTCCCAGTCTGAGTCATAGGATTCCTATATTCCCCCTAGAGCTTCCTGTGTCTGAGTGGAATTTCAGGGCTTTGTAGTTGCAGCCAAGCATCTCCTCCCTAAGAGGGGAGGAGAGAGAGAGGTCAGTATAGATGGCGATTTAGGGGTGTTTGAGGGGATGAGGAGGGAAAGTATAGATTGAGTGGTGGATGACTGACTGACTGACTTCTGTTCCTCACCACACATAGTATCACAGCAGTGAACCGACTCTTGCTTCCTGATTATGAAATGTAAAATCAGATAGAATAACCAAGATATGCTTGCCAATAATTAGGGTTGAAATCAGAATAAAGGGCATGAAGTAACCTTGGTTGGCAAATCTCCCAGATGCACTGGCACAACTCTTTCTGTTAGTTCTCCATTAGAACAGAGTAATTGCAGGTACTTAGAAAACCTTGAATTAATCATTTGAAGGTCTTAAAAAGTTCTTCTTTGGCCAGAAAGTGAAATGGCATAGTTAGGTTTTTAATTATATTTTAAAGGTGACCTGTTATGCCCCTTCTTACAAGATGTAAAATAAGTCTCTGATGAGTGTGTATGTGAAGTTTAAGGTCAACATACCTTACAGATAATTTTTTATAGCTTATTAAAATTGCCACTTTTAGGGTATGAGCCAAAACCTGTACTTTTCATCTTTCCCTTTAAATGTAAATGAGCTGGTGCTCCGGGTAAGAGGGCGGAGCTTCAAGAGCTCAAGCTCCGGCAATACCATTGCTAGTCTTTGCAAATAAACCCTCTACTATTAATACAATCCATTAGTACACAGTCATCTGATTGTACTGTGCATAAAAAATGCACTTTATGAATTACACTGATGGGAGAATGACGCGATAAAAATAACTCATGGTGCCATACAAACTTTATAAGTCCCACTTGTGATTATGAGCTCGACTAATTCCAGCAGTCGACTTCACATTGCTTCCATATGCAATTTTAGCTATTATTTAACTACTATTTTTACAAAAACTGTTTCTACGGGGCCAAAATGTAACATAGAAGGTAATGGAGCCCTTTATACATTATCGTGTATCTTTAGAAATTAATAATGGACAAATGGAGTCTTTAAATGCCTCAGATGTAAAGTTATTCGCTTTCAAAGTGACGCCAAAATGAATGGGAGTCAATGGGATGCTAACGCAAGTGAAGTTCTGCTACAAGATGGTGGCACGCGGCCGACTTCAACTTCCGGTCGACTTCCTTCCCGCCTGGATATTACTGCGCCGAGGTCGAAGTGCTGCGAAGTGCTTTTCCACCATACATTATAGTCATCATTTTTATCCGCTTAGGAAATCGCCACTGTTTATTTTGTGTCACCATACTTACTTGTGTAACTACTCATGTAACAGTCTTGCAGTTCTGTTGTTGCAAAACTTCATCTGTAATGTTCTGAAAAATAATTGGATGCGGTGTACCCTGCAGTGCCAGTGGTCTTGTACTTCTCATTCATTTTGCTTTGCAGCATCTAATTTAATGTCTTTCCCTCTACCAGTAATCAGGAGGTAGTACTTTAAAATATGTAGGGGGTTTATGTCAAAAACCTAAACAAATATGCCAGCAGTCTGTGTAGTAGTACGCTCCCAAGGTTCCTCTCCTCCAGACGTTCCACCTACCCAGAGAGCCATGAGCAGGACCACCCATGAGCCAGAGCAGCCATTCTTTCCACTTGCACCCCTGTTACTGGGTAGAAATTTTCCAGATGAAAGAAAGGGGATTATGAGACAGCCCGTAACTCTGCCGATAACTCTGACCATTTTCAGTGAGGTTTGCTTCACTTTCTGATCTCATCTTCAGTGGGGTTCATCTGGTTTTGCCACAAACCAAACACTCGAGAATCATGGGGGTGAATTTTGCATATGTTTTGCAAATACTCTAGCCATTTAATGACAGTTTCTTTCCAAACCAAAGAACAAAGGTTTTCCTACATTCTCCGTTGTTCTTTTACAAATAATCCTCCTAATCCAATGTGCTTTGCATTCTAAGCTTATGCAATGTGTTGCATTAAGGTTACTGATTAGTTTGGAGCAAAAGAAGTGAAAGACAAGGATATAATGGCAAGAAAATGTGAGGATTCCCTCAGAATGAGCTTCAGCATCAGGACAGGCCAGAAAGAGGATGAAACCTTTAAACTTACACAGCACAAGATGGAATTGAAGGTTTATAGGCTTGTGGATCAAACAAAAATTCACTTAACCCTCAATGTCATAATGCTTTTACAGGATGGCCGTCCTTTTTTGATTTGATCAATAAGGATTCCGTAACACTAACTGATGACTTTTCATACGGGATGCACAGAGTGGAGGCAACATGCAGTCAGGTACAAAACCAGATTTTAAAAAAATGTATGCATAGCTATGAAAACAACTTCTTGAATATATATATATATATATATATATATATATATATATATATATATATATATATATATATATATATATATATATATATATATATATATATATATATATATATATATATATATATTTTTTTTATTTTTTATTTTATTTTTTAAAATATAATTTATTTTATATTCTCTTTTTCTCTTTGTAGTGTGGTGCTCACCTGGGCCACCTTTTTGATGATGGACCTCGACCAACAAAGAAACGCTACTGCATAAACTCCTCTTCTCTCAATTTCCAAGCGAAAAACAGTGTCTCTGAGGAGGTGGAAGCATCTGGAGGAGCTGGTCAATCACCACCTTCCAGTAAGAATGAAGAACTTTAAGAAACTTTTCCAAAGTCACTCCTGAACCATCAATTCCAAATCAAATGAGCCGTGCAATCAGACAACTATATACTTAGCAACATTCAAGACCACAATATGCAATATCAATATCCAGAAAACAGATTAGAATGGCCTTACGTTTGCTCCTCAACTTCTTTACTTGAATTTTGTTTTGTTTGAAGAGCTCACGTTGAAATTTGCTCCGCTAAAATGTTTTTAACACTTGTTGGAAATTTTCAATAAGGGCCAAAGGTCTGAGACTACATTGGAAATCTGCATTTTTTTCCCCCTTTAAATTCATATTTTTAAAGATTGAGTATTTTAAACAACTTTAAAACAAAAGATAGTGTGATGGGGAAAAAGAAAAACACTTTTCTACGTCACTAATCAAATAAATTTGTGTCATCAGACTTTGTATAAAGAATCAGGTATTCTGAATCACGAGATGATTTTTAAATCATACTCAAATCACGGTTGAGAACATGATCATCCTGTAGCTCGCAAAATTGCTGGTGGCATTAAAATGCACATTGTCTCATATTCTTCTTGATATTTTAAATTCAGATTTTATTTTAAAATGTTTTTTCTTATTATATCTGTAGTGGGGGGAAAAACATGCATTTTCACTAGTGGTCTCAGATTTTTTTTGGACCCCATTGTATATTGAAAGTTCAATGATTGGAAATGAATTATATATGTATACTTTCTCAGAGCGCTGTGTTGTTTTTGAAGTGACATGTGATACAGGGAGGTCAAGAAGTTTGAGGAAAATGCTATGCAAGTGCTCCTGTGAGCAGTAAAATAAGCACCGAGTGGAGAACAAAGCATTCTTTGAAATAAAATGGAACAGATGACAAATGTTTAGTCTGAACACAAATGTAGCCTGACTTTTGAGGGTGCTTTTTTGGTCCTCCTTACTTGCAGTGCCTATTTTTGTCTTGAGTTGTGAGGTTTTTTTTTTCCTGAGATATTGATTTATTTTGATTGATAGAATTTAATTAATATTGACTAGTGTGATTAAAGAGATATTAAGAATTATGTGTTGTTGTGAATTTTGTTCACATATTTAGGGGCCAAGCACTGAAGGTGTGATGGCACCTATTGTATCAGATGGCGTTCTTATTATTTACATCTATTATTGTTTTTCCACCCTTATGTGAATTTATCTTTTAGATATTTCTTTATTTTGATAGTCCACTTTAGGCATTGCTGATTATAAGTAACTTTGCAACTACATGTCAACTACCAGTCATTAAAGTATTAGTAGACTGTCTGCTTAATATATTAACACTTTATTTTGATAGTCCGCCAACACACATTTTAAAGTCTGATTATTCTACTAACCCTAACCTAACAGGTCACTTATACTCTAATGTGAGGGTAATGTAGTTGCAAAGTTACTTAAAGTTAGTAGAATGTCTGAAGTGGACTGTCGAAATAAAGTGTAACCTTTGATTTTATGAAAAAGAGCTGCTCGGACAATCAATGAAATCTCGACTTTTTCATTTAACGAAAGAAGTTACTTTGGGTTTGGAACAAAATGAAGGTGAGTAAATGTTTATATAAAATTAATAGTGGTTGATCAAATAAATGTTTACATTTGCATATCTAGAAAATGTACTCTCCAGTAAACTTTTTGCTAATTCTAACCCCATTTTTGTTGCAGCATATCACCGTAGGAGGAAATTCAGACTCCCTGTATGTCCTCTTTGTGTTAAGTGGGCGGAGGTACGCTTTGTGAGATGCTGAAAGTCCTTCAAGCCTGGAGAGGTTACGTCAGCCTCGCCATCCTCTATGGAGTGCTGATGTTTAGAGAACAGAGTGGTTGGCCTTATTCTGAGAGTGTGGGAAAAATCGTACAACTGGCCTGTCGCTGAGAGCGTTTATGTTACCAATGCAATAAAGAATATTTACAAGTCAGGTGTGTTTAGACTGAGGAATGCTGGCAGGGGGGCTTTTGGAGGAAGATGGAGGTTATGGGGGGGGACTGGCAGCTGGAGAGTCTCAAATCAGCTTTCAACCCCATATCATCTCCCACCCGGAAGTCAAACAATTTTGTCATTTATGGAGCAAAAATGAACATGCAGGGCACTCTCGGTAGATAGCGTGACTACTCAAACTGTTACAAGCCTTTCTTTTGTAGCCGGAATTCCGAAACATCCTGTTGAAATGAGTCACATCTTGACTCTGGCCCAGACATTAACGCTTTAATGCACAGTATGTAGGTAAAACTTGGCTGTTAATCTGTTTTTACGTTTCAGACTGTCCGCCTCACTTCCTGCCACTGAAGTGTCACTCCAAGCAAGTCATATCTTGTCCCAATGGCCCCATTAGTGTTCTCTATGAAAGCATTAAACCAAACAAAAGATCTCCTGGCACCAGCCATACAACCCAAACACACAATCCATGATCCACAAAGTCATCCAACACATAAACACCTCCCTCGAACCCTGGGACAAACACTGGACTTTCCATATAGACTGAACACACTCATTCACGGTTTCTTTGGGTATGCATGTTTGCAAGCCTCTTTCTTTCTTGCTTCATAACCTGCCATTAACTGTAGCTCTGTGCTGACTTTGAGGGATTACAGGGGCTTTGCACAGACCTGCCTCTGTGTTTACCCGAAAATGCTTGCTTGTTTAAGTTGGTGTTAGTTTTCTCCTTACTTCCTTCCTTCAATCTGTGGAGAACGTAAAAAATAATTTGATAATAAATCAGGCCCCTTTACTAATCATGCATTCAGTGTCTTTAACCCGCGTAGTGACTTTCATATTCAAAGATTGTGGAACGTTTGTGCAAACCAAACTGAAATTAGCTGCTTGGAAAGCAGTGGAAGTGGTTTCTGTTTAGCTTTCCAAGTGCCAGTGCAATCTCCACACAAATCACACATTGAAAACTTTCCCCCCATATATGTGGCTCTTTTCCATGCAATAATGGGAACTAACATTTTCACCTTTTCAAATGACCATAAAAGTACTTGAAAAGTCCATATTCCATGTCTACTTGCATCTTTTTGAACTTAGAAACCTTTCATTCCAGTTAACTGTTACTACGTGAAAAAGAGCAATCTCCTTTTGTGTTCCACAGAAGAAGGTCAAACGTGTTTGGAACAAATGAAGGGTGAGTAAATTACGGCAGAATTCTTTCTCTCGAAGTCTAGAATTATCTTTGTCTAGTATCAGTTGCAAGTGTGCACACCTTGAAATTAACCATTCCTTTACCACATTTGGACACACCTCAAGGACCAAGAGTGAATCAGGATATGCCTTTGGAGGCCCTTTCCAACTTATCGAATTCCTAATGGCACTTCCTTAATGTCCTGGAAGAATTGCTTCATCCTCTCACAGACCTTTCCCCTGGATTCTGAATGTTTTGGATGTCATAATCTGGTCAATTGAAGAAGAAAGGGAGGACAAAGCACTGAAGTGAGAGTGAAAAAAAGAGAACTTGTGGAATAGTGTAGCTCTGCCAGCTATATCAGACATTTGTTTGATGGATGTGTTGTGACTCCTTTCCTGAAGAAAAGTCAATGATCTCATTTCAGCTCTGTTAACTTCTGCCAAGTATTTACTTTTTTCAATGAGCAGTGTGGGGGCAGAGGGACAGAGGCTGCCTGTGGCCCCATTCCAAATGATGCAATTTGACAGAAACCACATGAAGGGCCAAGGGTATGCAGTATTGCCAGTACCAAGTGCGCCTGCTTGTACCAAGTGCGCCTTTAGTCTGATTGGTTCCAAATGCACTCAAGATATATTTTACCCAAGGTTTTACCAATCACATTGCAATCGTTTTGATACTAAACTAAATGGTTAAGTTGATTGGGAATATTGTGCAGGTTGTCTTTCCCTTTGCTGTTGTCTTGCAGTACTTTTGCAGAAGTGGAGTTTGCCATCTACAATTGAGACATCACAGCTTTGGAATGCCACCAGGTGATCACCACACCACCTCTCCAGCATGCTGAACATAAATAAACCCCAGGATCTAGCCGCCTTATTATTCCTAGCATTATTATCAGGAAGTGTCCGGCGGTGATCTGTGTTCTTCAAATAGTTCATTTGCAGCTTCGTTAAAACATTATTTTCCCAAGACGGAATTAAAAAGCAGCTCTGTGTTTGGAAGTTGGTCAAAAGGATGAGGCTCACCATGACCCCTGTGGTTGGTTTAGGAGTATGTGCTGTTATCAGGGACGTGTGTGTCTGTCTGCAGCTGGTGTATGGGAATGAAAAGTCTAAGTCCGGCAACTCTCGAGCCGGGAAAACATCATTTCTGTGCCTGTTTGTTTTGAATCTGCCAGGTTGTTTTGACTGCCTAAGTTTGCATCTCAAGAACACATCCTGATGAACCCAGTGAATGTGTCCTGTGCATGACCTCGCAGCTGTCCGAGGGGTTGAGCAGATGCTTCGGCGAAGCTTTAATAGGTCATGAATGCAGAAACATATGAACCAGTGGGATTGCTATTACAAAGTGAAAGCTTAAAGGGATAGTTCACCAAAAATGAAAATTGTCAATAATTACTCACCCTCATGTCGTTTCAAACCCGCAAGACCTTTGTTCATCTTCAGAACACAAATTAAGGTACTTTGATGAAATTCAAGAGCTTTCTGACCATGCATAGACAGCAACACAACTGACATGTTCAAGGCCCAGAAAGGTTGTAAGGACATTATTAAAATAGTCAATGTGACATCAGTGGTTAAACTGTAATTTTATGAATCTACGAGAATAATTTTTGGCATATTTGGGTGAACTATTCCTTTAAGCCTTGAAACAGCTCCAGTTGCGTAGTGTAATGAATCTGATGTCTCCGTTTTAGACATTTGAGATAATAACCAGTGGGTGCCTTTGTTTTGCAGTGGATGGAATGGTGCCATACCATATTGACACAGGGAAGTGTGGTTAAAGGTCATTTATTCTTTAAGTAGAGGATGTATGGAACATGTTAGCCGTGTGATTAATTAATAGGTAGAGGTGTGTGTTTGTGAGAAAGGAAGTTGAGAACGGCATCCGAAGGTTCTGGGATCAATTATGCAGAGAAGAAAGTGGAGTGAAATTGTGGCCACTGGGCCTCTTGTTTCTTTGCAGAGTTCTGTGGTTTATACCGTCAAGCAAAAATTAGCTTTTATAAGTGCGTATTCAAGAGCTGACACCATAAAACTGACAGAGGCCATTTATGCCTTTGTAGTCTCAGCTTGTGCAGGACTTGCGTCTGGAGGAAAAGACAAGATTAAATTCTTAGATGGCCCCCTCTCTCCCATAGCCCATGGGAGGAAAGGCAGTATCTCTGAGCCCAGAGTTAAATATAGAATGGTTACAAAGCACTCACGATTTGCATACCTGAGAATAAAATGGTTCTGTTCTGGAACAACTTAGTCAAACTGTGGAGGAAGCCATGGGAATTTCCCTCCGCTCTGCAGCCCAGAAATGTGGAAAATCTTCTGGAGAACTGAGCCGCTCAGAACAACTGCTCTTTGATTTAAACTCTGAATTGAAAATGTAAATCCATGCCTTCAACCAAGCAACTTCATTCACCATTTCCCATAGAAAGAATCAGACTAGTTTCTTAAGGTCTTTTTTGTTTAACGAGGAAAAACAGAAAGACGAGACGTATTGATTTCCGTGCAATATGATTAAATTCTTCTTGAGGTGCAAGGTGAAATGACCATGATGGGTTTCAAATTATATTCCAGTGTTTTGTGTCCATGAAATTGCAAACAAAACAGTTATTGTTAGCTTGGATACCTTGTCTTGTGCTAAGCCATATACTGTAACATGCAGTATGATATGGCTTGAGTGCAGGCTCTTGCATTTTCCAACTAAATTTGGATGGTTATTTGATTTAGTTCTTTCTACGTGTTAATGCATGTTTAACCAAATATTCATATATTTTTAAACATGCATAAACATTATATTAAAATGGACTAATATTAATGCATATAACATGACATAATATTATGTAAAGTTAAAGTGCATTGTTGTCCAAAGCCAAAACCTATGACTAAAACAGATAAACGTCAAATCAAACACCGACATGCATACAACATTCGGTTGCTAAGGAGCACCAAGAAAACACTTACCAGCTCACAAAAACATTTTTTCCCCTCATTCACGCTTTTTACTCTCTCTCTCTTTTTTTCTTCTTCTCCAAAGCAAGTAAACTTGCCTCTGGCTCCCTGGGCGGCGGGGAGCATTGAGCGAATGCCAAATCTTTAGGATGTCACCGCTGCTCAGTTGCTTCCACTTAGCCTTCCAGACTTTCCCCTGGCTTCTTTTCAAAACAAATCTTGGAGCGGGCCCACAGAAAGTGCATTCTTTTAGGGTCCCTGTGAGCAGTGCTCACGCGCTCCACCGCTGCCAGAGGTTGTCCAGACAGACACACTGAGACGGCATTTATTTACACAATACACATCAGGAAATATACATACTAGTTACATATTAGCACATTTTCATAACTAAATCTATTGCTTAAATGTAGTTTATGCACATTGTGGTTTGTGACATACATTAGTTGTCTTCTTCTGATCATAATGTCGCTATACTGACCAGCTGTATTTGTTAATTAATGCTAGTGTTTGTTCTTCTAGAGTAATGACATATTAGAAATGCAATTGCAAAAGACTAAACCCTAGTTTGACTTCGCAAACTTCGGTGTGTCACCCTCCGCCACTCAAGCGAATGAGTTAAACTAACTTTGCTTTAATCTGATGTTCTACTGTTGGCCTTGGCAGGTGTTTCATGGCGATCCGGTGTTGTTTTACTTACTCTGTTTGTTTAGGCTAATGGTGAATGGGCTTTTGGCAAATGCTTCAGGTTGCCTATTTGGGTAGTGAGATTAGGCAGCTGTTAGCATTTGGTCTAATCAACAATGCCCCCAAATTTTCTCTCTACAGGATCAATATGTAAACATAAACCAGAAGACTCCAAGTCTGGGTTAAAATTGTATGCCGTTCCAGATGCTTCTTTTTAGATAGTATTGGTTTGGAATCATTTTCTTCAAAGTCATGAGAGTGATGCTATTGATATTAATGTTCAAGTGAGACATGACTGAGAAGCGATGATGATTATTATTTCTCAAAGGTTGCTTTTGCTCAGGAGTCTTCCCAATTGTCCCTTCAAACTGTGGAAAGACGTCAATACACGTTTGATTGACAGGCGATCTGACCAATCATAATGCTGAATCAAACCAACCAGAATAGAGAGTAGAAAGTTGGTGGACTTGAAAAAATAGTGTGTATTGACGTCTTTCCATGGTTGAAACAAGATACCTTTTGAAGTTCATTCATGTTTTTTTCATGCTATAACTAGTAAAGAAAAAGAGATGATCGGTTCATGTGCTTGAACTGCAGGCTCTACAGCAATATGTCATGACACATAAAGTGCCTTGTATTCAAATTTTAATTCCTTAAAAATGAAACCTATTTAACATAGTAATTATCAGGGTTGCATGATTATGACCAAAATCATAATTGTCAGTTATTCCCTTGAAACTGTAATTGCGATTATTAATTATTATTATCACATTTTACATTGAATTATGTTTTGAATAGCTTTATACCAATGTTTGATGCAGCCGTGTGCCATAATATTATATGAAAATAAACAAGCTGAAGGCACCCTTCCTGAAAAAACTTTTATTGCTTTTAGCATTAAAGGGATAGTTCACACAGAACTGAAAATTATGTCATTAATGACTCACCCTCAAGTCGTTCTAAACCCGTAAGACTTCCGTTCATCTTCGGAACACAGTTTAAGATATTTTAGATTTAGTCCGAGAGCTCCCAGTCCCTCCATTGAAGCTGTGTGTACGGTCTACTGTCCATGTCCAGAAAGATAAGAAAAACATCATCAAAGTAGTCCATGTGACATCAGAGGGTCAGTTAAAAATTTTTGAAGCATCGAAAATACACTTTGGTCCAAAAATAGCAAACACTATGACTTTATTCAGCATTGTCTTCTCTTCCGGGTCTGTTGTGAGAAAGTTCACTGCCGTGTAGTGATATCCGGTTCGCGAACAAATCATTTGATTTAAAAATTCAACATTTTCTCTAATTTAATTCATATTTATTTCTAGGAGAACCATCTGAGATATTGAAAAATCTCATTTACGATTATTATATTCTTTATTACAGGTATTTGCAGATCGCTAATGTCTAAAAGTGTACTTATAAGTAATATGTTAATGTTATATTGGTTATATTTTAGGTAGTGTTGACATTTTGAGTACTTTTTACTTGTTTTTACTTTAATGTGTTCATTTTTTTAGCTTGCTTTTAAGCCTTTTTTCATCTTTTCATTTCATTTCTGCTAATGAGCAAAAATAGGGTTTTCACTGCAAAAGGACTTTAAAAAGAAGCTGCTGACTTTTGTGGATTTTGCAGGTAATGACAACATTGACCTTTAGTGTCTCATCCCTAACTTCTTTTATATCTTCTCACATTCCAAACATTCCGGATGCAACAGGTCTCACCCCCTTACCCAGCCCTAAAACTAAACAAAGGTCACAGGGACTGACCCTTTCTCCAGGCCTCCAACTAAACTACAGGTGACGGCAGAAAGCTTTCAGAAAGGTATGTAGCTTTTGCTGAAGTCTGTGTCCTTATCTCAAACATCTAAATACTGATTTACTGAAAAAGAAACGGATCAATAACTGAAGTCAATGAGCCATTAAACCCTTGTCTTCATTGAAATGTGAAAAGGGGAGTGTTTATCAGAAAACAGATGGGATATAGACACTTAGGTCTGAATGGATCAATGAAGATTTTCGGTTATAAGTCCCAAATGCATTACAGAATACGCATATTTTTGATCCAGCACAAATTTTTCTAGGTTTATGATCATTTCTAAAGGCTTATTTGTTTGTTTTGTTTGTATTTTATTAATTAAAAAGCAAAAATCTGGGTTATTCTGAAGCTCTTAGAATGGAAATGAAAGCAGTCCATAAATCTAAAAATAAGGAGTCTAGCCACATAAATTAGATGATTTAACTTTATAAATATATTTATAGTAATCAACATTTATGCCAGAAGTGCTATCATTTCATCTTAACTGGGATTGAATTGGAATATGAAACTGCTTGTATAATAATTATACAAAAGCTTGTTTATAATAGTTTTTTTGTGACCAGGCATGTCCTGCTCCATGTGATGGTAGCGAAGTTCACAGTGGCAGCTGCACTTGAGCTGTTTTTTGGGGAGATCAGGAATGTGCGCTCTCTTTTGAAGACTTCCTGTCTCGGAGGCCAGCTTTCCATAAATTTGTCAATGAAAACGAGTTAATTGAAGAACAGAGCTGAATTTATCAGGACTACACTGAGACTGTGTATGAATGTGTGTTGTGCGTGCATGTTTGTATTTGTACATAGATAGATGTGTGTGTGTGTGACAGGGACGTCGTTCTCCGAAAATATTTCCTCTGCTGGAAAAACGTTTGCCTTCGAGGACAAACTCACAAAGTTGCGGTTTACTGCACTCTGTTAGACTGCATTCAGCCAATAGAAGAACAGAGATTCTGTACTGACCAAAAGTTGGTCTATTCATAAAATGTACATGTGTCTCCACTTGGCAAAACCCCCTGTAGAACATAGTTGGGATTGCTGTTGCCATATGACGGAAGAGCGTGTGGAGAAAAAAGGAATTTATTTTACAACAACTGTGTGGAAGTAAAATAAACAGTTGAACACAGAAATGTACTCACTGATTTACAACCATCGATAACGGTTACTCTCAACTACATTACTTCCAGACTAACTCTGCGTAGTTTTTATATGTAAACGACTTGTATATAAAAAAATATATATATAAATAATAACTTTTATTATAGCGTATATGATCTGCATTAAAAGCATGTAAAAATACACAAATACATTGCAATATATTCAATACAATAAAGGTGTGTATGTGTCTGTGTGTGTGCTTGAAATATATTGTACTTATTATATATAGACATACTTTGTGTGTGTGTGTGTGTGTGTGTATATATATATATATATATATAAAATGTATGGAAATAATGTTTTTTTATATATGACCTGCACTAAAAATATATAAATACATGCACGTTTAAATTACAATATAGATAGAATAATTAATAATTAATTAATTAATAATAATTAATAGATAATTTTTTTGTATATATGTGACCCTGGACTACAAAATCAGTCTTAAGTGGCAATTCATCTGAAAGCTGAATAAATAAAGTTTCCATTGATGTATGGTTTGTTAGGATCAGACAATATTTGTATTTTTATTTTTTTGGAATATTTTTAAATACTGAGAAAATCGCCTTTGAAATTGTGTGAATGAATTCTTGGCAATGCATATTGCTAATAAAAAAAATTAAGTTTTGATATATTTCTCTTCATGAAACATGATCTTTACTTAATATCCTAATGATTTTTTGGCATAAAAGAAAAATCAATAATTTTTACCCATACAATGTTTTTTTTTTTTTTGCCAATGCTAAAAATATACCCCAGCGACTTAAGACTGATTTTGTGGTTCAGGGTCACATATATATCAATTATTTATATAAATGTATAAATACATAATTAAATTGGAAACATCATTTAAATGCTCCAGTCACTCTGAAGCCATACTGAAAATCTTGAACTAATAATTTAATTTGTAAAGGGGGGGATACATTAAACCAGTAAGTAGGCAAAACTGGTCTCAGACTTTTGAACCCCAAGGTCAAACATTCCCATTTTCTTGAGAAAAAAACCGTCTAGCTTTAATAAAGTGTGCTGTAAATCTGAACATGTCTCAGAGACAAAGCAGTGACTGCTGTATGTCTCTCTTGACAGTGAGGTGCACTGAGAGATAGATTTAGCAGAGCTGGGGGCGTTCAGTGGAATGTGCTCATTTGGTGTCCTCTGAACTTTAGTGAATGAGTGAATGGGGAGTGTTAGTTGTCAACTTCTCTCATCTGTGCCGGCAGATGGAGCCTTTGGCCTGCCAGCTGTCATCTGCAGCACACACATTTAGAGTGGCATTGAGGAGAAGAGACAGCTCAGGTGCTACTTTCAGATGGCAGCCAGCTCTATGATAACTGGAGAATGCTCAATGTAGCATTTCTATTGCTTAACTGGGGCAGGACCCCACCCTATCATCTTATTCCATGGCTAATGTGAAGTTTATGTTTTTGAGGGCTCTTAAAAGCATGAAATGCATCGTTGCCTATCTGCTGCTTTTGACTCATTGTAGTCTCTTGAGATTGTGTGCATTCTTTAACTAGTCAGATAATTAGTTAATCTAGTTGCAAGAGAGCAAGGATGGGGGAGAGAAAAAAAAACTGTGAGCAAAGTTTTCGCGCTTCAGCTCATCTTGGGAGGTACATCCTTTGTGTTGGTTACACTCTGACCTTAACAAAGTGTGGAGGTAAAAGTCTGGCCAGTATCACGGAGGTCAAAGGACAGCGGGTTTTTCTGCTCTTGGTTTCCTGAATGCCTCCATCACAGGAAGTTAACATGCTGAGATTTTCCGGCAGTGGAAGTTCTTAAACACAAAGAGCAAGTTTAGCATACACATACAAAAAAAGACATGGTCAGAGTACATTAAAAAATTATGATTTAGGTTAAAATATGCTTCATTATAAAGTAGTAATATTTAAGTAGTTAAATATTAATGGAGAGCAATGAAAATATAAAATTTTAAATCTAGTTTTTTTTTTTTTTTTATCTATTCATTCTCCACACTGGTTATTCTTTTATTTAATAGATAGTTTAAAAACCTCTTGAAATTACCTGAATTTCCTAAAACAGGTAGTTTAGACTGGCCATATATTAATAGCATATTATTATCTAAACCATGTTATTTATTTTAACTATCTGACATTAAAGAAGTCGTATTGTTCACTCATCATCACCCAAACCAGCTCAAGATGTTTATAGTAATATATCCCAACAGAAAGTCCTCAAAGACCCGCTCTTTTTGTCTTATCAACAAACCAGCATGACATGAACTTCCCTTATAGCTGCTTTACTGACAAATCGTCCCCTTGGAATTATAAGGTTCTATATGACATTTTTGTCAAAATTGAGTTATTCACATATTCTTAATCTGTGACAATTTATTTACATTGTGTGATGTTTTATTTTAAGTTGTGTACATTTTGGGATTTTTTATCGAAAAAACAAAAAAAAATACATGAATCTAAATATTTTTGTGAGTGAACAATCCCATTAAGGTGTTCAGGAGATCTGTACTAAGCCAGCATCTCAAGTGCTGCGTGTGAATCCCATTGTAAACAGTAAACTAACTGTAGTCTCTTGACACAGTGACACACAAGTGTTCTCCTGGATCAGCACCTTCTGTTGACCTGTGACGCCACATTGTACCTGCTTCCCAATCTGGAGCGCCAGTTCACAAAGGTCCATTTCCATACAGACAGGTCACCCTTTCCTTTTCCATCTGACTACATTAGGAATACGAGAGCCTGGAGACTATGAATAGACCAGCGGACCCTGCCGTTCACAGGGGACTCAGGTTCGGTGAGGTGGGAGTTTGTGTGAGCTTGCACACATTGCCTCCCCGTCTCTCCAAGGTGGCCTGGGAGCTGGCCAGACGTCTATGTCACTTCAGAAGGGAGGGGATGGGAGAGACAGCTCTGGCTGATAATTTGTCTTTATGGCCCCACGTCACCTTTAACCCCTCGACAGGGTGACTGACCCTAGATAGTCCATTTCTCAGTGACCAGTCAGACTGCCATGTTGGCTTTTATACTGTGTGTGTATCTACTTGTAAATGTCTAATATATTAAGAGAGAGAGAGAGAGAGAGAGAGAGAGAGAGAGAGATAATAATAATATTTTAATTATTATTATACGTTTCCTCCATCTCAAACACATTTTTTATTAAATATTTTGTCCAAATATATGTATAAAATTACATGTAAATGTGCGCACATTCACACACTCATATATGTATGTATGTACAATACACACAAATATTGTATTTTTATTTTTTATTGTTATATCTTATGCATATTCATATATTATCCTATCTATCTATCTATCTATCTATTATATGTTATAATAATAAATAATATCTAATTATATAATGTTGGTAATTTATGTAATTGTTTTCAATTTAATTTACAAAATTATATAATTTCACATATAATTAAAATAAATATATGAATATAAAATTATATATTTATTATTATATTATATTTATTATGATTATTATATTATGTGTGTGTACTCTGTAATACATAAATGATTCCTTCACAGTTCATACATTATAATAATAAATGAAAATGTATAATTTATTTATTATATTATTATAAATATTGCATTATTAATATATGCTTCCTCTCTCATGCACATTAAATAATATAGTAACATATCTCATGCACATTAAATATCAATAGTATATAATATTACTAAATATTATCAAATGCTATTTTGGCTAATTTCCTTTCAGCTGCTAAGACTGTATTTAATGCATTTTGTCATATTTAAATACATTTTCTTTTAAAATGAATACAGAAAATGTGATAAGCCATGTGAAATGTGAAGAAAGCATCTGAGATCCATTTGTAACAAACAGTAAAACTTGCTCATCTCATTGCCTGGGACTTCTTCACTAGATTTGATAAGCCCCCCACAGCCCCCCCCCCCCCCCCCATAAGCATTGAACATTTTCTGTGTCATTTTTTTCTCTTACCGCTAGATATGCAGCTTTGAGACTGAAGTGAAGAGGAAAATGCTTTAACAGTTTGTGTCTGATGTGTGGCTGTCGGCCCCTGGCAGCCGGCTTTCATAAATGTATCGCATATGTGTAGGCCGCTTTGAGGCCGTCTGGGGGTGAAATGGTTAAAATTGACATCGGGTGGCAAAGGGGCTGTGGTTGGTCTCAAATCTTTTTAGTGTGCCGCGGTGGACGAGCGCTCCCCTCCTCTGTCCGAGAGAGAGAAAAAAAGGAAATCTGTGTCCAACCCAAAGAATGTCTTTTGAAATGCACATGCTCCTGCTTTTTTTACACCCTGTGAGCGCTTTGTTTCCTTCACGTTTCTGCAGATTTGGCCTGCATTCTCGTGATTTACGTGATTATTATTTTAATGCTTTTTTTTACTTTTACTTTTTTTCAGGATTTATTTTTATTACTTTAGGAATTAATTATACAGTTTGTGTGTAATATATACATATATAAAATGTTTTTTTTTTTTTTTTTTATGAATGCTATGCAATAGAAAACTTTTCACCATTCTTGAATTTTGCAAAAGGAGAGACTGCAAGTGCATTTTGCACAATTTGTATACATTCAAGTCATATATCTCTGTGTTCTGACAAAAGTTTCAAGTTGGCCGTAATCGATCTTGGTAGTACTTTGGGCAGTAATTTGTGGCTGGGGCTATTGATCGTATTCGTTTCATTCGCTGGCGGTCCCGACGCCGCTCTGTCTGCGGGGGAGTGGTTTGAAATTCCTCTTCTCCACCTTCTTTGGGGGTCTGAGAGCTGTTTTTTATGAATGAACTGAATACCAACTACAAATTAACCAGTCTCTTTCACAAGCAAAACACTCCCTTCTGCAGCCAGTTCTACAAACTGCACGGTTTCCGAATAATGATGAAGAACATGCAGTGAGGAATAATAAAAATGCAGTAGTGTAAAAATAACCGCCCTGATGTTGACATATCACCAGATACAAAGAATCATGTCGCAAGTACTAGAAAATTTTTCAAATTCTCTAGAATCAGCAGCAATATTCAGTAACCATAACAAATCCATTAAAGTGCATTAAGTTATATTATACATGCACACATTAAGACGCTTATTGTATAAAGGTTAATGATGTCTGAGATGGCCTGTTTAAAAGATATTTGAAAAGTTGTTAAAATATGTTTACCTTCACATTTTTTATTTATTTACGGGGTTATGCATTTTGATAATTGAATTATATATTTTTAAATGACCTTGACACACTACAGGGGTCTGTAGTATCATTCTCTATTTTATTATTTTTCATTTGACAAAAAAAAAAAAAGAAAAAAAAGGTTGTGGTTACTTTGCTTTTTTCAAAATTTAATTAAGCATTTCAAGTTTTTAATTATTTTCTTGTGTGTATGTGTGTAGATTTACACCGCCTAATCTTAAAATACCAAAATAACTTTACTTGATGTTATGTTAAAAATATCATAAAGTAACCTTTATAGATCCAGACAAAAAATTGCATCATTCAGTGACCCATAAAACATGTATTTTATATCTTTGGCGATGCACTTTTTCATTTTCTTTCTGTCCTTCTTCCATCTTTGTTGTGCTTTGTGCAGCTCTTGGAGTTCAAGATCCTCCAGCTCTCGGTAATAAAGCCCATCTCTGACACAATTGTATTCATTTGGAGAGGGTTGGGAGGACTTTGCCATTCCTCCCCCGTTGGTCGAGCAGGCTTGGTCAGATCGTGGGAAAGGCCCTCCACGTAAAGCAGTTTATTCTCTGTCACTGTTGTTCTTGTGTAATTGATCTCACTCCACGTCGATGGGCGGAAGACTTCAAAGACACGCGGCTGTTGGAGGTCGATCTGCTTGTGCTCGCGGCCTTGAGGGACAAAAAACAACTGCTTCCCTTTCGCTTACACACTTTTGATTAGTGTGTAAAACTGCATAGCACGAGGCGTGACGTAAACTGTGTATATTGGTGGAAATTTCAAATTATTTATTTAATTTGGCGCTGTAATTAAATGAGCTATAATCAGATTCCTTAGTGGTAATATAGGATTTACATTACAAACAAACGTTTATTTGAATGTTTTCTTTTTATTACGTTCGGGGTCCTTTTTTTAAAACCGAAGTTAGGCTAAAGCATGAAACACACGTACATGACATTGAAGTAGTCCGAATCCTGAGCTAAGGACTCAAAGTAGTTATTTTTTGTGTGTGAATCAAAATCATACAGCGGCACCAGTGTAGTCCAATTGAATGAATGCTTGCTTTATTTATTCATTAATTCACTGAAAAACATAGCGCGACCAGTGTTATCTGATTCGGAAATAATGGTTTATTTTTTCTTCTTCTAATAAATTCAAACACATTTGAATCAGCTGGGTTACTAAATTAATCTGAATCAATTATTGAATAGCAAATCATGTTTTTTCATGTTTTATTATTTTGCTCTCAAACAATTAATTGCGATTAATCGCATCCAATTAAAATATTTTGTTTATAGACTAGGCTATAATATATGTGTGTGTGCTGTGTATGTTTATTATGTATGTAGAAATACACACACACATGCATGTATATATATTTAAGAAAAATATGTTATTTGTATATTAAATACATTTATATACCTACATTAGAGATTATATAAATATATACATGTGTATTTATATATATATATATATATATATATATATATATATATATATATATATATATATATATACATAATAAATATACACAATACATGCACATATATAACATAAACAAAAACTTTTTGGATGTGAATAATGCACTTTTTTTCACTGCATAATTATAAGCTGCAAATCATGAATCAAGAACTAGCTACTTTGTGTTCTAAGGCACCAGTGACCACTAGTTGTTCAAACATAGATACAATTTATATATATATATATATATATATATATATATATATATATATATATATATATATATATATATATATATATATAAGAAATATAACTTGGCCATAAACATTATATATATATATATATATATATATATATATATATATATATATATATATATATATACATACATATATATATATATATATATATATATATATATATATATATATATATATATATATATATATATATATATATATATATATATATTTAAAAAAAAAGTAACAAAAAGTTACAAAAAGTAACGGATAAATGGATAAAAACCCATATTTTTGTTTTAATATTAGTTTTCTTAATATACTGTTACGCCTATTGTATTGCAATCATGCAGCCTCTAAGAAGTCGAACTAAATAGATGAAATCTGAAATGATCTCATCATGTGGCAATGCTGAGGGCAGTAAATGCAACACGAAACTTTTCTCTCAAATATTTATTCCTGGAAAAAGTACACTAAAAGAATAGTTGGCGGACACAAAAAAGAATCGGAGCACATCCCAAAGGTTACGTATCGTTAACATGTCTTGAGATAAACAAACAAATAAACAGTCTATGAACTGTGCTGTGTCTTTAAACTTTTCTGGAGTGTAGCCAGTAACATGAATGGTGCTGGACACGTGAGTTTGTCTCAATGTGGTCTCCCCTCTTAGTATTTCTCATGTTTTCTCTGGCTGTTGTCCAATTCTTTTCTCTCTCTCTTTTTGCGCCTCTCGTGCCCCCTCCCTCCCCGTGTTATCCACCCACGGGAAAAGTGATTTTCGCCTCTCTCTCTCTCTCTCTCTCTCTCCTCTTTTTTTAATGTATATACCTCATCCTCATCCACAGTCCGTGGACTTATTTCCGTGTGGGCAGCAGGGATGCATTTAAAATGCCCCCATTTTTTGACTTAAACCAATCCTTGTAGAAAGCCGTTCCCCGCAAATTCTTGAATCCGCACTAGTGTGGATTTGACAGGACACTGTCACACTTCCCTCTGCGAATGTCTCGTTCAAATAGCAATCGATAACCGGGCTTATTTTATTACTAAAGCCACCCCCACTTAATTCTACACAGGAGATTTTTTTCCCCCTCAGCGTGTGTAAGCCAAATTCTCAAACCAAGAGAGAGACAGCACGTGCTTCTCACAATACCGCGCTTTTAGTTTACATTCTGCATCCCCTTCATGTGCACACCGGTTTTAAGCGCATTGTTCTTGATAAGCGCGCATTGGTGAGCGCAAGACACTGACTGCAGGAACAGAACGTGCTCAAGACTCCGTTTGGAACTCACACACACGATGAGCGCGCGCGGTGAGGAAGCCGCCGGCGAAGCTTCAGGATCGCAGGAGCAAACCGAGCCCGAGCCTGCCCCTGCCGAGCCAAAGAAGAGGGGACCGGGTAGACCCAGGAAGCCGCAACAGGTCAGTGTGTGACTCTTATTTCTTCCACCTTTAATATTCTAAATTGAGGAACGGGCGCGTTTAGACCTGCAGGGCTGCTCAATAAACATTCTTACTGTAACCATATATTAGGCTACTTTTCGCCCGCACTTTATGGCTCATGTTTACATGCACCCCTGCTGCAAAAACAGCTTAAACCAGACTGGGCTAGTTTGCTGGTCTTTCAGACAGGTCTGGCTGCAGGTTTTCACTTTGACCACCTATGCGACCAGCTAAACCTGCTTAACACCAGCTTAGCCAGGCTGGGAGACCAAGTAGTCCAGTTAAGACCAGCAAACCAATCTAGTCTGGTTTAAGATGTTTTATATATATATATATATATATATATATATATATATATATATATATATATATATATATATATATATATATATATATATATATATATTGGTGTGATCTATTGCACTTTATATTTTGTACAGGATGGAATGTATGGAAACTATGTATAACTTGGCCATAAACATATATATATAGGCTACAACAAGTGATTTTTTATTTTATTTAATTTCTAATTTTTTCCTCTAAATTTTTACTGCTTTTAATAATGTTTTATCTTCACTACTTCATTTTAACAGTATGACAAATTATTATTTAAGTGCAGATATTTTAATGTACTTTGAGTTATGTGTATAATAATTCAAGATAAATAAAAATGTTTCTTTAAAATAGTTTTGATGAATTAAAGTATGGCACACTGAAGGACACTGCTGTCATTGCATGAAATATGAAGTCTCTTCGTTTCTACTGTGTTCTATTCAAGAATGTCCACTGGGTGTTTTTAGACAGAAGTATCAAGCTTGTGTGCTTAGATTGCGATTGCATTTGAAGTTTGTGTTTCTCTTGTGGGGAATTCCTGCAGACTGAATGTATAGCTTGTATGTGTGTTAGGTTTATTGTAGGCCTACGAGTAGCACTTGTTTGTATTTGTACAGGAAGCACTTTGTTCCTAGCAGATAGTATTCCAAATTACACGCTTGCCATCTGTTGAACACAACGGTCTCTCGTATGTGATGCTAAAGCACTTTTGTGAGTTGATTTGGATAAGATCTGCTAAATGTATAGCCTGCGCTACAGGGTCCTCTGTTGATGTGATGAGATCAAACCCAGTTTGCTTTAGAAATCTTTTATCAGACCAAATAAAATATATATTTGAACAAACCATTATAGGTTTTCTTAAATGATGCACTGTGATTCGTCTAAATTACAAAACATACATATATTATATAGTTATTATATAGTAATAATTATATAGTAGTATATATAGTATATAGCAGTAGTATATGTATAGTAATTGATATAGTAGGCCTAAATGTTTTGTGTGTGTATACAGAGATAGAGACAAATGTTGTATATTGGCTATTTTAAATGTACCTGTTGGTGTGAGCAGTGGTTACTATAACAACAGGCATGTAATTAAAATGTAATGTCACTAAACATCTATCTATTTAGTCATGACCACATCCTTCGAAATTCTTGTTTTGAGTGTTTGTGGTCAGAGGATGTGATTCACTATCTTAAGTAATTCACAAGTGACTCACTGCAATACCTCTGTTTGCAAATAGCCATGAGGATGAGCTGGCCAGAAGGGTTAAAAATAAAGTCATTCACCAAATATACTGAATTGTTTGTCTGGCACAGATGATGCATGTATGTGGAAACCTTTTTTTTTGTAATTCTTAAAAAATTATAAAAAAATAATAATAAGTTTTGTTGTATGTGCAAGAATTGAAGATACATTTAGTTGTTTTTTATGTATGCACACACATAGACACACAACATTTGCTTGTTGCTTTGGTTTTAACTTGTAAAGCCCCAAGTGAATGGGAGACCATCAGTAAATATGTGTATGGTTGAAGGCGGACCCTGTCTTCTTTGAGAAGAGGTAGAGTGCAGCAGTGGTCTCAAAATGTATTAGGACACTTCTGGACAGTCATGCTACACCTTAAATGCTTGAATGTCTTTGCCTTAGATGGCCAATCAAATGGCACCTGCACATGGCTAAGCTAATTTTGCAATTACCGGTACTTTAAAGCAGCTGGTCCCAATGTGATTTTAAAGGCTGTATGAAGTCAGTTCTTCTTTCGTTCACACAGCACAGTAACCACAGGTGTAGTTCGTCACAGTAACTATGAACGTGATCCACAAACGTTTGACAAACAGAAAGCGTCCAGATGCATTTGCTGTTATTTTGAGCAATGTATTTATTGTTTTATGATTTGAAGAAAAAAAAACTGGTGTGAAAAGTGTGCTTGTGGTTTCTTCCGAATAAATGCCACTTAGCTTGCTGATGGTCCATGCCATTGTTTTCTGCGCTCATGGCATAAGTTCGCCTCCTCTCATTCTCAGGAACCCACAGGAGAGCCTGTCCCCAAACGACCGAGGGGACGCCCCAAAGGAAGCAAGAACAAGGGCCCATCCAAAGCAGCGCAGAAGGTGAGAACCAGGCAAATTTCTGCACACCTTAACATTCTGTGTATCATTCTATTATGTCTATCCAACTGAAAAGTTGTTCTATCCTTCTATTTATCATTCTATCTATCATGTACCACTTCACAAGAAAAAGAATATTAACCTTGGCAGTGTTAACTGAGGAAATGGGCTCTTACCATTTTTATAAATCATTTATCAAGAACGTGTCAGGAACATTTAGAAGTATGAGAAATGTGTCGACATCCGGGGCGTATGTATGTGTGTGTGAATGTTGGGCACTGCCTTATTGATGTCTAAATCATAAAGCCTGTGTGAACGGAGCGCAGTGAGCCGAACCTCTTTGCTGTGTATTTCAACGCAGTAGTTAACACTAAGCTCCAGTAATGTGGCGAGGGGAGTCCTTCTGACCTGCACACCTAAAAGTAGCAGTGAATTCTACACACATAAATACTCTCTCTCTCTGTGTCTCGCCTTAGGCAAATTACCACGCATACGCGAGAGAACCACAAACATGCAGGCATACACACACACACACAGGCATGCATGCATGAAGTGTATACTTTGCGCAGGGAGTATAGAGCATGTACTGTTGCATATTTCCAAACAAAACTCCGTTCCAATTCCTTGCTAATACCCATGTAAACAGAAAAGCAAATAGCAGCATCACATAAGATTTAGTCGCTGTGCATCAGTGTAGCTGAATGCGACTGTCAGCATCTGTAATCGCATATTTCTGTTTATGTATTGGGAATGCCTTTAAAGAGGAGTTGTTCTGGCGAGCGTTTTGTAATGAAGTCATTAACATTTCAGCCTCGCTTGTGTGTGTGGTCTAGTCTGGCATATGTTTGCGGGACGTTCCCTCCAACTGTCAGTGCGTTTGAGTTTTAGAAGTATTACTATGTGATTCTCATCTCCGAGTTGTCAAGGGACGCTGAGAAGTCTATTTGCGGAATTAGTTTAGGTTAATAACTCACTGACAGCTCCGAGCACTCTCTTTTCGCAGCGATGTACCACTGTAAACAGCCACGGGACGGCTTTGAAAAGCTTCAGCACTTTTCTGCTAGCGTAATCCCGTTTAATCTTGTTTAGCATTGTTATGATACAGTGGACTGATAAATCCATCGAGATGAAAAGAACCTAAATCGGCAAGGTGCCTCACTAGAGACACTTCTCACAAGATTTGCTCTCCCGTCCGCTATCAGTCATTTGTCTTCTACCACTTTCACAACCCAAAGTTTAAAGGCTCTGCGTCTCAAACTGACTCCACACTGATGCTGCACTTGCTCAAACATACTGTAAGTACCAGAGGAGAACTCTTTTGTGAGGTAAGTATTGCAGAATGAGAAAATACATTGTTATACAAGGTAAATCTTCGGATGGATGGTTAGAATGATCGATAGAAGGCGATTGAAACAATGACAGAAAGCCGGAACAATAGATAGATTGATAGAACCTTGAGACAATGAAGGAATAAACATAAACCTCCAGATTCATGAAATGTAGCAGTCAATAAATAATGCAGTTTAATTCACGCATTACAGATTCTTCCATTCACATCACAGAGGCTTCTGTTGGCTCTTAATTGCACTAAAGAACCCACAGAGCTTGTATCACATGAGCAATCCAGGCTAAATCAGGCTAAGCAAGCCATAATATACCTCAGTGTTTATTAACACGGTTTTAGCTGTCAACACATATAACCAGACAGTTTCTGCCCTGCTATGATCTTTTTGGTCAATACATTGGCCCTAATGACTAGCCTGAATATTTTCCATTGACTAGATATTGTTGGAACTTGATACGGGGCACCAGGGGGCTAATTTTAAACTCTCCATTCGCAAAAGTGGGTTTGGCAGAGGCGATACCGCCCCTCCCTTTCCATTAATAAGAGATGGCCTTGTCCCCGGCCTCACACGCATGCCAGGATGTCCTGGTGTCGAAGAGGACAGTGAGCACCCAGGCTTGTCTCTGCCGTGGACACGAGACTTGGCTGGACGAGACACGCAAACACTGACATGATTAATTGATCAGGGTGTCGTCTTGCAGACCATTAAATCTCCTCATTAAAAATGCAGCATCCCCAACAGAGGACTGAGGGTAGGGAGACACTGATTGGACCGAGAAAGACAGACAGAGACATTGTGAAAGACACAGATGAGGAGAGGTGAGGTTAAAGGGATCGTGTCTTTGAGAATGTGAAGGAATTATAAGCCCCGTAATCTAATCTTTACATCACATTTTTTACCTATTTCGATCCTGTAAGGACCCACATGGCTGACCACCGACCCGTAGCTGCCTCTGTGTCCTTTCTAAGTGACCGGCTGCGGCATGAACTATGACGCTCAGGTTTATATTTCTCCATCATGCCTACGCAGAATGGTGAAGCGTCCTTGGGGTATTCAAAACAAACTGTGCTTGTTGGAGAAGTGGTAATGTGAGCCTTGACAATGCCTGCATACTTAGTCAGGGAAAACAGACCAACCCAAACAGGGCTGAACACATCACACACAACACGAGAGACAGGGATGCATTTTAGAAGCTGTTGAGGAAGTCTTCCAACCATAAGAATATGGGTTCAAAGGGACCCACAAAAGAAAGTTCTGTCATCATTTACCCTCATGTCTTTTCAAACCCATATGACTCTTTCTTCACTGTCAGAGAAGAATGTGCTAAAATTGTACCTTCAGGAGTACATTGGGGCAGTTCCTTTAAAGAGAAAACTTTGTGCCTTATCTTGATCTAAATGGTGCGTATTAGTGCCTTAAAATAGGAATATGTTCCCTTAAGGAACTTCTGTAAATATTTTAAGAGTAAATAAAGTACAAAGTTGTCCCTTTAAAGACGCTGAACCATGAAAAGCTGTTGAACCCCCATAGGTTTAATTTATATAAAAGGTGAATATTTGAAGAAAATATTGAAGGTAAGTGTGTGTGTCTGTAAAACTTCCAAATGACCAGAAAGTGTCTCATATGGCTCGTTCGTGGTATTTAAAATCTTCTGAAACCATACGCTAGGTTTGGGTGAGGAAAAGATCCAAATTTAAGACATTATTTACTGAAAATCTTAATGTCTTCCCTGGCGTAGTACTTCCTTGAGAGAAGTATAATGTTGTCCTGTTAATGAACAGAATCATCCTGCTGAATCGGATCTTTTCAGTGAATCATTGATTCAGTTCACGGAACAAGTGCTGTTTTAGTATTATTTCTGTATTGTTCACTAAAAAAAAATATATGTATATTTTTTCATTTTAATTTCATAATTTTTTTTCTAGTAATGTCATTTTTAGCAATTTTGTTAGGATTTTTATAACACTGATTTGTATCTCACTTGGTTGGACGTACTCTGCTGACAAACATGATAGCACTGACGCCTATCCTTCTTGGGTCATTTGCATAATTCATAGATTTTTGAGGATTTGCATAATTCATAGATTTTTGAGGATTTGGGTAAAGTTTCCTGCAGGCCTCTGTATAACAAAAAAGCCCATGACCAGAAGAAAACTTTATATCCTATTAATAAAGAAGACACTTCTCGTCTTGTTAATTGTCTCCACGCCGTTCAAACCCACGGGGCAAGGCTCTCCTGCTTCCACTTGTCAAATAATTTCAGTTACATTTTCAGAGGAGGACAAAATTGTTGCTTGAATGACACATAATGTCCTTGGAAAAAAATACCCTTCTGTTTTGGTTCATACGGTGGAGTTAGACAACAGTCAAATCAGAAATCTTGCCTCCTAAACATTATTAATGTTCTTTAGCAACGGGAAGGTGAAGTTATGTTTTAGACAAAATGTTAAAGGCATTGGTGTTTTATCTTTACAGACTACTTCAGTGAACTTAAGTTGGAGCCACTATTATAGAAACCCCATAACTGTCTTTCATGGCCCTTATCTGGGTGGTTTTGCTGATAATGGTGCTCTTATTTACACTTGAATGGCATAAAATTCCTCTAGTGAAATATTACGCTGTACAGACCAGGAACTTGAGCAATGGAGATAGTTCATTGTTGGAGGCCCGGATATACCTTACAAACTCTTTCTGCATTAAACGCGTTAGAGGAAATGGAGCCCTAGCATTTAACCTTCTCCTTTTGTGGCTGTATATGAAAATGACTCTGCTTGTGACAAATTGTGTGCCTGAAAAATTTGTTTAAAGCACTTGATGAAATACCGGCCACTAATTCATGGTTGTTGGCATTTGCAGAAAGCTGAGACCACAGGGGAGAAAAGACCTAGAGGGAGACCCAGGAAATGGGTGAGTTTGTTTACATTAGTCATATATATAACTGAACACAGCCATTTGCAGCACGTTCCCATTTACCTTCCAAAACTATGCAGGAAAATTCACCAGTATGCTTTTCAGTGTCTCATCAAGCTTTGGAAAAACATATTTTGAATCATGTTTTATTATTCATTCATTCATTAATAAACAACAATTATGTTTATATTTTATGCATACATTTTACCTTTATGAATTTTCTTGTAATGTTAATTTTTATATAATTTCCTTTATTATTCAATTAACAAAAATGTATTTTCCTGTCGATCTGGCTTTTTATGGAGTCTTATATATATACTGATACCTGGAAACAAAAATGTGTCATTATATATATGAATACATACATACAGAGACAGACATGCATACATAAACACACATGGTGTATTTATTTAGTATTTTACCAATTGATACGATTTGAGTATAAAGTCTTGAATTAATATCCTGCAACATAAGTGTAACATTACATAAACATAAACATTTTTATATACCAACAATATTGTAGAAAAGTATGATTAAATTATTTCAGTCCTTTAGGAGTAAATTTGTAGGGGTATTTGTAAATTAAAACAAAAAACAACTTGACCTTATATATGTCTTATATGTTTTTTTTTTAATTGTGCAATAAAAAAAAACATATATAAGACATACTGTTTATGAGGACAAGTTTTATATTTGAACTTACAATTACATGTATAGTTATTATTTAAAAAAAAAAAAAAAATTCAGTATAAATATGTTACTCTTTTTTTAGTATACATTTATGCATAAAAAATTCATACCACTCATGTACTTGTTTTACCTAATCACTTATTCATTGCAGAATTCATGTGCAAAAGATTCAAAGGATGTGCAAAGTATTCGCAACTGTTTGCACTCAGGTCTAATTCAGCAGTTCCTCCAGTAAAGTTTTGGGTGTTTATCAGCCTGACACATTTGATTGATAGCTGGAGGAGTAAAGCCGCAGGCAGTTAAAAGTGCCACCAGAATGACTACGGGGAGATATGGAGAGAATGAACCCTTTGTGGCATGCCGACTCTGTGTCCTTATGGATTTTTCTCAGGCAGACAGGAAAAGCAAAGCATTCCGAGGCCCCTGGACACACATGCACACACACACCGACTTGAAAGATTCAAAAGTGTGTCACATCTGAATTCACTATACGTTTTTAGGAAAGTGACGGCACAGATTTGATATACCGTGTGCAAATCTTTAAAGTCGGCTATTTTGTTCTCAGTTCCTCGGATCCTCAGTGTGGTTTCATTAAACAGTTGCATGAATTCACATATAGCACGGGGGGCTGAAATGATTTGTACAATACAGAAATGAGTATATTTGTATTGGAGGAAAACATGACCCATCTGACTCTATCATCCAGGAATGCAATTTGAGTCACATGTGAGCCGAGCTGTTCCAAAACACCCTTTACATCCAGGTCTCGGCTGAGCCCCTATAGCGTACATGCTAAAGTTCAGCTTTTACTCGTCACGTCAAACTGTTTTAGGACAGAAACTTTAAACTTTAATAGACGCACAAAGCGTTAGATAGATCAGAGAATGAGGGCAGGTTTACAGAAGCATCGGAGCCCTGCTTGTGGACAAAAGTGTTTTTTTTTATTTACCAAACCTTTTTTTTTTTTTACTTTATGGTACGTTATTTGCATTTGGACTGTGAAAGATAGGATAGAAAGTGATTGGTAGAAATGAATTGTTGCTAATTGTATTCAAACTTATGGTGTCTTTATGAGCACCAAGGCTCTAAATAGTTGCATTATCTAGATAGTTTTTTCTTTTTCTTTTTTTGGTACATTAATCGCTTTTAACGCACCAAAGTGTTGCACTTTTCATGGAGCATGTCTATTAGAGAATAATTATAGAAAGCTACATTTCAAAAGTCCATTTTCAAAATAGCATCAAAATTGAAAATGCTTTTTTTTTTCTTCACACAACATAGTAGGGTTAACGTTGATCCAGACACGTGTTTAAATGAGTGTGTGAGATTGAGAGTCTGAACGGCTGAACTCTCTGGACTGAACTGATAAAGTTTACATTTATTGCCCTATTTCCTTTGTACTGATGCCCGAAGGTGCATTCGGCTGCGCTTTCATGATGGCTGCGTGATGCAGGTACACACTCCCACACACACACACACACACACACACACGCACACGCACTTGATCCACCCACACACTGATGTCAGTTAATCTTAAACAAATAGATAATGGAGTGATTTGCTTTGTAGATGCTAAGTAGACTTTGTAAATGTTTTTCCTCACTTAGCAACATAAGTAGCAAATAAAATAGTGCCTTTTTTCTCATTTATAAACATTCTACACATAAAGAAATTAATGTGGAGGAAATAATTCCAAAATAAACCAAAAAATTTGCTTTTGCTTGATGCTGTATCCATGAGTATGAAGTTTGAGACAACCTTTTTCAGAGTATGTCTTCAAAGACGTAACCAGAAAAAATAGTTTGTCCTCCTGATTGAAACGCAAGCAAACAAACTAAAAGATTATGGGTCAAAGGTTAACTAGACTTAAGCAAGGGCAGAAGTCTGTCAGGCAACAGGAGATTTTTCTCATAGAAGTATGATAAATTTTACCCTGTGGAGAAACAAATATGCTAGCGCATTCAACTATTTTCCTTTGAGAAAGTAATTTCCAAAAAAAAAAAAAATAAATAAATAAATAAAAAAGTTTTAGCTACAAATTAAAATCCTGTTTTTCATTAAATTCGAAGATTTATAATTTTCGTTTATATTTCCTTCATATTTTTCCTTTATTTCATATTTTGTTTTCAATTTAACAAGTGAAAAAATATGAAGAGAAATGCTTAGAAAATCACTCATGAAAACTTGTACGGAAAAATGGACAACTTAATGTAATGATAGTACTAATCAAATTATTATTAAAACATAATTTTTAAAGTATAGTCAACAGAATTTATTCACCAGAATAATGTAAATACACAACACAGTATTTCAACAAAAGATATGCTTTTGATTATTACAATTTATTGAAACCATTCAAATGGAATCGAGAAAATTAATCGATATTATAGAATTTTGTGAAAATGAAACTAAATCGAGAGAAAACATATTTCATAATGCGGCATTAAAAATGTACTTTTTGTTAAACTTGTAATAAACTGCTGTTCAAGTTTCATGAATTCAATTTATTTAGACATGCTTTTTGATGGGTACATTTTAATTGAACCATTAAAACATATTCTTGAAAATAAAACAGAATCCAGAAAAATTGAATGGGAAAAATGGAATTCGGAAAAAAAATTAACAGGTTTCATAGGGCCCTACTTAAGCTTTTTCTAATGCACAAAGACACATGTTGCAGTTGATATGAGTTACAAGCTGGTGTGAATCTGGAGTCATATTCATCATGCTGTAGTCATACTACAAACATCCTGAATGTGGAGTGGGCATAGTGGTATGACATCCTGTGAATAAGTCCGAGATGAACTTGTGGCCAAGTGTATGAATGATAATGAGTCAGAGATGGAGAGCAGAGAGAGACAGCACTCCGATCGGAACGTTAGGATGTCCGAAAAAAGAATGAGCCCTGCATTTCCAGATGTGTGCCAAGGCTTTTTTTGAGTTCAGCCAATGCAGTTTGCGGCAGAAAACCAACATTTTTTGTCTTCCTGTCTCCTTTTTTATGAATGGGCAATAGGAAACGTGTGCGTCTGCAGCCCTCCGTCCTCTTGTATGGGTCATTGTGTGTGGGTTATGATCTGTTTAGCATGTCACAGATGAATTGACATGGATGAGGGGCTGCACGGCGGTCTCCACATCTACAGGGTGGAATTGACAAGAGCTTTGCCATTCCTCGTCTGGATAAACAAGTCAGTTTTCTTCATTCAGCTACTGCTCGCCCTCCTGGAACTAATTATAGCATATCCTTTTTGGCTACAAGGGGCCGCTGGAATGTTTTCCTTTGGCCCCCTCCCCCAACTAAGTATCTCCACCCCGTAAATGGTTAATAGTGGAAGGTGGCTCTGGCTACGAGAAGTGAAAAAAAAAATGCTTTAATCACGTTCATTCCTCCAGAGATATTTAGGACAGCCACCAAAGGCTCATCAGGACTGCTTCATCCGTCAGGTTCAGAATGACCCCTGTTGAGATGGATGCATTGAGCTTTACGCTTTCAGACGGGAAATCCAGCAGTCAGAGGATGTAGCAAAGTTTGGGATTCTTAAAATAATATTTTGCAGGTGGCACAGCTGCTACGTGAGGATATTAGTTTGCAGCAAAAAAACTGTGCTTCTCTAGAATGAAAATATCATAAAGACCTTGAGTTGTTTAATTTGCTAACAGGAATATTTATACAAAAGGATTTGTTGTTTTCAGCAATCTGCCATGATGAGCTCATCGGTTGCTAGATTGCATCCACAAGGAATATAAAAATTATATTCAATTTGTTTTTTCAAAGCTGAGAAATAAATTTGAATTAATGTAGATTTCTTTTTAGCATTTTGATTATATGTTTTCCTTTTTTGATGCGAAGAACCATTATTTCAAGGTGGAGTAAAGTGTAATAAAACTTTTATTTAAAAACAATAAAGACATGTTTTTCAATGGAAGCGCTAAAATATTATTCAATATTAGTAATGGAAAACTAAAAAGACATACATAAAACTCCTTCAAAATTAAAAATCAAAACGCACACAAATGAAAACGAAAAAATAAAAACAATAATCATATCTCTGGGGTACTGATTGACAGATGTTAGAAATGATACAAAATCTTTGTATACATACTCCTAAAAAAGTTTATAATAAAAAACCCTCATGTCTCCTCATATATAATTTTTATGAAGCTATAATGATGCAGTATTTTTAAAAAAATGGCCAAATAAAAAACCTCATTAAATGATATTAATATTAACGATATTTCATAGTTTCCTAATAAATACTGAGTCTTCCATACATCTCACTCTAATTATGCCTTAAAATTATGACCATATGTCAGTTTTTTTTTTAAAGGAAATCTTTGAGTATAAATAACTCCATTCACTGGGTGCAGAATTGCACTATAACATTTCACTACTCGTCTCCGCTCTAGTCCTTTTGTTATTTATAAATTAGGCCAACAGGAAGTCCTGCTATAGGGAGAATTCCGCAGATCCCCTGCACCAGGCGTAATGTTATCTGCTAGATTTGCTTCAGCAGCCAAAAGACTGATTTATTGCCCCCCTCTTCCTTTTCCGGGTGCTCCTCCTGCACAGGTGCGGAGATGGACCGGGTCCGCTGTGCCAAGCGGACAAGCCGCACTGTGTTGCAGAGGTGGGGGCTTGTTGGAACGGACTATCTCTGTCCTCAGACAGCTAACATTATTCAGTTCCCTTTCATACTGCCAACTGGCCGGTGTCCAGCGTGTTTACACGTTTGGTTCCTCTGCAAGCGAGACCATGGCAGAGAAGGGAGAAGTTCTTGTGCTCTCTCTAGACCTGCAAGGCCCTCCAAGTGTTAGTTAGCTAACAGCCCTGCTCGTTTGTTACCAAGGCAAGAAGTGGGAATGCCGGCGAAGACAATGGATTTACTTCCCGTGGTGTCTTCAGACCGTGAGGGATGTCACATGCACTCAAAAGATCAGGCCAAGAGTTTGACGCTATGATGTCCACCTCATCTTACGCCAAGAATTCCTTTGATATGAGGTTGACGACAGGGTCGTGATTCATACTCGCTCTTCCCTTCCCAGGTGGTTCACTCCGCCAATGTTTGTTGGATCATGACGGCCTCGCAAACATCTGAGCAGGTCGCTCTCCAGCCTGCCAAACTGGAGGGAAAAAAAACAACTGGGACGCTGTAAACCTAACGACTCCCACCTCTAGGAAGAGATGAGGAAATAAGTGAATGAATAAGTGAAGAGGCACAAATGAGCGTAGGACAGGAGACGGTGGGGAGGAAGTTCTCTCTCATCTCACACAAGGATCTGACGCTTTTGGCTGGAGGACAGACAGTGTTGTCAGGTGGTGAGGAGTGGAATCAGAGCCGAGGGAAATGGGAGGGAGAGTCTGGCAAGGAAGAGGGGAGGCGCTCTGCATTTCAAGGGGAACAAGGGCTGCGATTGGGAGTCATCCAACAGTCTCGATTTGGTGGGGAGGCTTGGAAAACCCTCAGCTGCTGCCAAAGTGTGAAAAGATTCTTTCTCCCCCACCCCCCTTCCCTTTCTTAATGTGTCCATGTGTGAGGCGGGAGGAGGGTATTGGGATGGGAATTTGGTGTCAAACATCAAAACCTTTTTATAGCCTTCGCGAGCCTCCCGGGCAAAATATTGAACTCGGCTGTCAGCTGAGGTCCTGTCCTTCTCTGAGTCAGTGGCTTGGCCTTTCAGCCTGTTTTTATTCCTCGCATTTCCTATTCCACACTAAATGAGGCTGAAACAGCAAGATGCTGTCAGCTTTATTTAAACTTGTAAACAAATCCCAATGTTTGAAGAACACCGCAATGAGACTTTGCTTTGAGTCATTTGGGCGTCTGCATGTCCTGTTACTTTTAAATTAAAATTGACCCTATTTACTTTATTAATACTTGTTCTTAGTGTTATAGTGTATGATTCGTCAAGACACATTATTCAAAATATTTCATCAGAATTGAATAACTTGCCCTGCCTAGACTTTTATTTCCATATGATTCACCCAGACTAACGTTAATGTAATATTATGTAACGCAAAGTCCAAATAGACATCTCAGGCTACAGTCATAAGCAATGTAAGTACTGTGATAGTTATAAAAATACTGATAGATTTAAAAAAAGACTCAAATCTGATTCTTCATTCTTAACAAAAATTGTACCTTTAGGGGTACAAAAACTTAAAGGGACACCTTTTTGTACCTGATTTACCACTAAAAGATTGATAGTAGTAACTTATGGGTACGCTTAGGCTATTACTTCTCTAAGGTACTGCAATAACATGCACCTTTTAATGGTAAATCAGTACAAAGTCCCTATTACAATCCTAAAGGTAAAATTTTTGCATTTCTATCTATTTTTTTAGTCTTCACAGAGTCAACAATCAGTTCCTAATGAATAAACTTATTCGACTGTTAGATTAAAAAGTCTCAGTTTTGAGAAACAAAGTTGCAGTCACATGAAATAAAGTAGTTAAATGCAAACTGATTTACTCTCCCCAAGAATTAGTCCATTTCCACCACATTATGATATTAAAAATCAGGCAGTCGAAAAAAAAAAAAAAAACTTTTTATATCATTGTGACTTGTCATAGACATGAGTTTTTATGTTATAAGTCCTATTTTTACTATAATTTTGACTTTTTATGTTGTATTGATGAAAATGATGAAATCAAGTTTTTCATACATTTTAACTTGTTGAATGTTTTGTTTCACTTGCAAATACTTGACATTACAGACGTAAAAAGGGCTGTGAATGTCAAGTCATGTTGACTCGAGTTGAAGCGCCAGTTTGCCAGCATAAATAATAAGAAGGTCTTGTGGGTTAAAACAAACTTCTTGTTTGTACAGCATGTTCGGAAAAGTTACTTTTCATAGTTTTGATTTCGTTTGGCAGGACTCCTGCAGCTAGACGTAGTTGGATGGTGGCTAGATTTTTGTAATGAGCTGCAAACATTTTATTAGCAATTATTGAAACCCTGGGCAGGAGTTGGGGTCTTGAATTATGCACTTGCAAAAGCTTCGTTTACATTGTGGCTTGGAGCCGTTCCTGTCCCTCACTTGGACGGCTGTGTGAGTTAGATACAGCGTGAGAGAGAGAGAGTGGACATCTCTACCTCATTCCCTGCATTCCCCAAGCCCTCTCCTCTCCTCTCTTTTCCCCTCTTCTCTTTTTCTATCTCTCTCCCTCTGGATCTGGGGCCCGAGAAGCTGAATACCTGCCAACAGGGGCGTGTGTTCAGTGTGGGGCTCTACTCACACAGCAGGAGTTCGCTGGGACCACCTCAACGGATTTCCACTGGTGACCCCTGTGACCTCTCCCCCTCATCTCTCGCTGCCCCCCCCTTCCTGTTCCAGCTTCTGGAAGCGCTTTAATCATTTTGCTCTGAACCAGCGACCATAACAGCTGCCTCGATAGGTGCTCCGGAGATGAGAATGTGAGAGGCGAGAGACTGAAATGGGGGAGAGAGAAGGGCGCAAGTGAAAGCAATGATTACAAAAACTAATAAAGAAGGTTTGCCCATATTAGAGAGATTCAGTAGTGTAATGTTTTCTTTTGTTCAGTTGGTAGATTCATATTTTATGTTGTATGCAAATAAAAGGTAATTGTAAAATAGAATTCAAAATAAGAAATAATCACAGTGAGTGAGCGTTCATGTATTTTTTTCTGCAACATTAGGAAAAATTGTTTAATCATAAATGGTAAATAATAAAATAATTATGAGACAAACATTCAAAAATTTTAGTCAAAAAATTTCTCATAATTGTACCTTTTATTTTGAAGTTTAAACTTAATGTCATAATGTTGAATTTGAATTTTGACTTTTAATGTCATAATTAAGAATTTTTATCTAATAATTTTACCCTTTTTGTTGTAATTTAAAATCAATATGTCAATGTTGACTTTTTATCTCATCATTTTGACTTTAAATGCCATACTTCATTATTTATCTAATAAATGTACCTTTTGTTTTGTTATTTAAACTTAATGTCTCATAATGTTGACCTTTTATCTCTGAATTTTGATTAGTATGTCATAATTATGATTTTTTTAAACAATTTTTTTTCTACTAAAAATATGGAAATGGCATTTCATAAATTTAGTTCCTAATTTCATAATACACTTTATATACTTTTGAGAGGAGCAATGATGAGAACAGCACAATGCAATCATTTGCAATCAATAGTTAATTTAAAATCGGCACTTAATTAATCAATCCATAACGGATTCAATACTGAAATGGTGCTGAAGTGTGAATGAATAAAGGAAAAGAAGTGAGGGAGAGGGCGAGGAAGACAGGAAATCTTTGTGTTTGTATGAACAAGGAAAGGTATCTGACATACATTATTGATGGTGACACCTCTGCGACGCCGGTCCTTTATCATGGTATGGCCAGACAGGAAGCGGTTCACACAGAGGGCTGTGCACATGCTTTCTTTCACTGACGTCTTTCTCTAGGTATTTCAGCACATTTCCATGAAAACATGTATGTTACAGTGACTTTGATTTGTACACCCCGAGTCTGAAGAAAAACAACCCCAGAGTAAAAGCTGTTAGGAACTATGACAGTATTATGAAATGTTACCAGGCTCAGGACCTCTGCATTCACTCTTAAAAAATAATTTCAGAAGTTTGTTTTCAATGTCTAGGCGTGTATTTATAGTGTGTGTTGTGTTGTGTTGTGTGTGTGTGTGTGTGTGTGTGTGTGTGTGTATGTATATATATATATATATATGTATATATATATATATATATATATATATATATATATATACATATATATATATATATATATACATATATATATATATACATATATATATATATATATATATATATATATATATATATATATATATATATATATATATATATATATATATATATATAGCAAATATTGATATGAACGATTAATTGGGAATTGTTCTTTTTTTGGCATGTATTAAAATTAATATCTATATTATAATTAAATAAATATTGATTTTAATTATTATTTATTATTTATTTAATTATTTTAATTATTATTTTTTTTTAATTATTACTATTTTTTATTTGATTTAATTTACATTTTTATTTATTATTATTTTGATTTCATTGATTCATTCAGTAGCCCTGCTGCAAACATGCATTTGAAAAAATTAAAATAAAAAAAAGTAATATATATATATATATATATATATATATATATATATATATATATACATATACATATATCCTTTTTCTATTGTTTCAGTTGGAATGTTTAGTAAAATTGAAACAGACTTTGGCAAACAAATCGAGAACTATAAATCTATATTTCAGAGTATGTAAAGAATCCCATTGGACCGACTGAGGTATTGACCCAGTTTCCAATAAAGACCCCACAGAGCCTCAAGAACAGTAAAAAAAAAAAAAAAAAAAACAAACCTGGAAAGTTTTGTGGAACTGAAGTAAAAAACCTGAATTACTGTGCCGACCCCCACCACTCCTCTCCCTTCTCTTCCACTTTCCTTTGAGAAACTCTGGGAACTGATTTCACTTCAAACAGCAGAGGCTCCTAAACGGACCAGATCCAATTTGTCTGCGCTTTTCTTTCCCTCCAGAACACTCAAAAAAAAAAAAAAAAAAAGGCCTCCTAACAAAAGGCTGCTTGTCCTGCCAGGAATTTTCCACATTCCTTGCTCTGGCAGACATTTTTCTTTTCTACAAAGGGCCCTTCGGCAAATTCCCCCTAATCACAGGGTTTAGCTCAGCTCTGATAGGTGGCATTCATAGCACTGTTTGGTTGGGGAGGGTGCTTGATTTGGAGTCCGAGAAGGAACGGGTGAGCGGTGGGGTGGGCAAAGGGGCTCTTGGACCTGGAATCCTTTCAGATTCGGCCGAACCGGTGGAGGCATTCCAAGGGAGATCACAAAGCCAGTGCTGTGGCCCTGTACCCTGGAGATGTCTGGCTTGTTTTCCCCACTTCCACCTCCAGTTTAACAGAACATGTGGCCTTTATTCATGGGAGCGGAGGGGGTGCAGTTACTGGGTGGCTCGTCTGTGGGGTCCGCCTCTAGTGAGGGAGTCCTTGGATAAGTTTGCCTCATCAAATCAAGTAGAGTGTTTTTTTATGTTTCCTGTCTTTGTGGAATTCTTGTCAGCAGCCCTAAGGAGACTATGTTCAAATAAGGGCGTTTTTTTCTCCACAAACGCAAAACATATGTTAGTCGTTTAAGTTTAAAGCGAATGTGAGCTGCATTCCGTTTTTCTAAACTTTCCCTCTTTATTTTACCAGGCAGTCAGGTAAAATGAATACGGCTTATGGGCAGGAAAGGGTCTCATGGGTCGTACCATGTTAAAGCACCTCCATAACAGTACAGATTTGGACATTCACAGGCTCAGGCAGAATCTGTAGACTTTCTGTGCTTATTTTGCTATTCTGCGTATCTAAGACAGATATATTAGATATAGCAAAGAGCTCTACAATAGGGACTCGCAACATTTTGGCCCGCCACAAATGAAGTAGAACACCAAGCACGATTTTCCTCCAAAATCTGTAAGTTTGACTGATTGGATTACAGAAATTGTAAGAACTATATTTTTTTATACATATATTTTGCTGGAAAAGGTGTTTATAGTTTACAGCATTTACAGTAAAATGTGTCTTAATACTAATTATATGATACTAAGTAGTATTTATTAATTATTTTATAATTTCACTTTTTATTAAAAATTTAGTTTTAGTAATTTTGTAATGAGCTATTGCCATTTTTAGTAGTTTTAAAAAACGATTTATATTTAGCTTTAATTTATTTCTCTTTAGTTTTAGTAATTTTAGCATATTTATTTTAGTTGGTTGCAATGCAACATTTCTAATTTTCTTTTCTTTTTTACTTTAGTTTTCCATCTAATGTTTATATTTTGACTTTTTTTAAGTAATATATATTTTTCAGTGAATTTTTACTTTTACTTAACACTGGTTAGGCAGAACTGAAAGCATGAAATTTGTACTGATTGCTTGTGAAATCAGTAAAAAAAATAAAAATAAATCCTAAAACCTTGCAAGGGGTGGGATATGTGTAGAATTCAAATTCTGCAATTTTGAAACCCTTCATCTTGCAGATTAATTTTCCCATTTTTTTTCCACAAAGAGTTTTGTTAAAGAAGATAAAAACACAAAATAGCAATAAAAATGGATGGTCTCCCAACGTGAGATTCCTCATACTAAGAGATCAAATGGAAAGGGATTTCAAATATAGATGTCCTCCATTTTTTTGTAGATAGGATGAAGATTCAAAGATCCCAGGAGCAATGAATGCGAGAGAGACATAAATATCTCCAGTGCAGTTTCTTGTAAGAGGAGGGAGGGGTTCCCCACAGTGTAAAGCTTTTAGTAAATGACTCTTGGCGCAGAGAATGGTTTTGGTAAGGCATGCCAGGTTCTAAGAGCAGGAGTCTTCCACTAGCTTGGCTTTGCTCTGCCCCGGCACGTTCTGTTCTGGAGCTGCTGAGACGTGCAGCTGCGCGTTCCCAGCTTTTTGCCCCCAGGTACCTGTGCCAGAGGCTGACTTACTACCATTACATAATCTCTTTGTGTAACTGGCCCAAAGACCTCTTTGCATACTTGAAGAATGAAGCATCTCCAAAACCATGTCTACCAAACATACTTTCCAATGATCAATAGTTTTTAAAGATCCTCCCTCCATTCAAAGCGGGATGAGAGACCATGGCAGCAAGAAAACATTTCTACAACAGTATGAATCACCTTTTAATACAGAATATGTACTTGAACTTTATTTAAAGCCCAGATTTGCTGGAGTATTTAATATGAAGCGTTTGCGTGCCATTTTCTTACTAGGCCACAAGAACCATAACGGTACACCCACGCAATCTTCTGGAAAAAGATCAGGCCCGTCTCTTCTTTTTTGGAGAACACATTGACTAATTGTGTCGTAAAGGTTAGAACAACTTTAAAAGAGGCCGCCAGTCCAGACAGGATTTAACTGGATGTCGAAGATGTTGCTTATCTTATTATTTTAACTTCTTAAGGAAAACAAATGTTTCGTACTGAGAAGGGAGGAATTGTACCTCAAGTAGCCCTTAGCAAGATGTAGTACTATCTATTTAAAGACACATGAAGGTATAGTTCAGCCAAAAATGAAAACTTTTTCGCATCTTCACGTCGTTCCAAACCTGTATGACTTTTTTTAAAAACACGAAAGGTGAAAAATATCGTTTTGTGTGAAAAAAATGAATGATGCCACATTCTTTTCTACCGCTTTGACATTGTTTTTTATTTTATTTTGGAGATACTGTTCGTCAGTGTTATCATTCCTGAACACGGTGGGTGTCTCCGTTTTCCTCCGTTTTCCTTGTTTCAAGGCATGCATAACACTGTAGGCTGGAAAATAATTCACAGTAGTACTTGTTTCCAATGTGGCGGGTTGTGGCAAGCAGTGAACTCCGAGGCCAGTTGGCAGTGTATCGCTAAGAGCTTGGAAACTCACTCTAACTGGCAAATTACTCTTTAATCTGTCACTTCAGTGAGAAAAAGCTTGAGATTCTTTCAACATCTCCTTTTAAGTTGTTTTTAGCTTCTCGTAAAAGTGCGTTTCTTTAACCAGGACGCAAATCAACCTGTATATTTATGTAATTGGTAATCAAAGCTATAAACACGAAAGACATTGAGGGGACATGTCATCCCACAATATCCAAATTTGTGTGGTCAGCTGGAATGGATTTTTGCAGTGGTTGACTCTTAATTGATTATATTTGGTATGTAGTTAAGTCTTTGGTTTTAATTGCTATTGGACAATTATGGTCATTGTTAATCACGCCAACTGCAACGTAGCCTCACGTTTTTGTGCTGCACGCTAAATGTGACTCACAACTTGAAATAATATTTGAGCAGTTGCTCTGTTCTCATGTTGGCATGAAAATTTAATGGCCTTAACAACCTTTCAGAGTGCAGTTTCTGTTCACTTATAAACACAAGCCTTTACATTGGAAGCTGACCTGCTGGAAGCGAAGCTGTTAAAATGTAACTGCAAATGGCTCGCATTTTAACAGCCTTTATATTTGCCCACAGGATTTTATTCGAAACATGTATGTAAAAAGGTCCAGTGGTCACTAATTACATTTTCACATCACGTTTCACAACATTTAACTCAATGCACAACAAAAGACAATGTTCTCACAGGATAATTAGCTTCTCACACCAGTTAATTTCCCTTTGGTCACTGAGCATGACTCCCTACATTAAAAACCAGGTCTATTTAACAATGAAGTTTACAGAGCTGTGAGATGAAAGAGAAACGTGTCACCTTATGCATGAACGGTGATGAACTTGGTCGATTCATGAGAGCTTTTGCAATTACGTCATTGCCTCTTTCATTCCTCTCATTTTTTGTTTATTTCAGCTGTCCACAAGTTATCTAGACATTTGGATATCCGGGACCTGATGGCTAAATGTATCTCCAAATGATTACCCCAAATTTACCAGTGGGACACAAATAGTGTCTGAGATCTTTTTCCATGTCATTTGATAGTCTATATCCGACGGAGTGATACCCTCCCCTTATTTGGTCCTAACGGCATACAGTATATAAAAATAAAGATTTTATATTTATTTTTGTGGTACTTTCCTTTTTGTTACCACATTAAATATAATGTTATGTTAGTAAAATTAACATTTATTATAAATTTATATAAAAACAATTTTTTATCTTGTTTATATATACCAAGTGTACTCAGTGTATGAAATGTGCAATTTTAATTTGAGTAAAAGTTTTTTTTTTTTTTTTTTTGCTCTGGCACTCTAGATTCAGGATAACAGTACAGGAAACACGTATCAGAATTACTTTTTTTCTTATGGAGAGTAGTATTGCTGACACTGATTGTTTGTATTGATTTGTAGTGGAAAGCAGATCTGTGGAGAGCTTTCTGAAGATGGGTGAAATCTGTGTTGGGTTTCCTCTTGCTTCACCTAGTCTTTTTAGGCGCATACTGTACATCTTGCTCTGTTAGTGCATGCCATTCACAGCACAAGGAGGTCACAAGAGCTCCGGGGTCATTCAGTTTGCAGAAATGATTTGGCATGTCAGCTACTAATGACTTCAAAGAGCAAGAACAGTTTTGTGAAAGACAAGGCTGTGGTTTCTCTTTTGTTCTAAGGGGCAGAAGGGCAAGAGGGGTCTGGGTTTCTGATGTGCAGGGTGACTAGTTCAGTGCTAACAAGAAAATGGGTTCTTTCTACGGGGCTCTTTTGTTTTTGCTTCTTTTGTGCATGTATAGTAGCATTAGTGATGTAACCTACAGTGTAGCTTTGACATCCTGGGTCATCTGTTAGTTGTAAAATGCACGTGGCATCTTGTATTTCGTGTGTTTGTAAATAGGTGCAATCAGGAAGGTGATGGAATTCTCCTCCTCCTCATGTCTAAAAGTATATTTGTGTTCCGTCCATCCCATTTGGAATGTGTGCATCATTTTCCCAATTTCCCTTTATCGCCAGCTGCATTCTTCGCCTGCTTCCATCCGGTGTTGACATTTACTGTGTTACAGCCTGATAGCATTCCAGGGAGAGCTGGCACAAAACACACCAGCTGCTCCCAACAATCCCAAATGGTGTGAGTGTGTGTACTCTATCGGCAGTGGCTGGCTTTGGTTCCAAACACTGGACACTCTCAGGGTTTTATTTTTGCCTGGCTCTCAGAGCAGCGGAGGACTCCTCAGCTGTCAAGCTCCGGTCTTAGAAGCACTTCCTGCGGGGTGGCAGCGCTTAGGGTTTATGATGTAATGCGAGTAGGGCACAATCTGGGCATTGTATACCACGCTATTGCCACTGTGGAGGCACTGCTGTGTACAGCCCTGTATGTGCACACGTGTCCTCCTATTCCTATGTTTTTTTTTAGGGATTTCTGATTGTCTTAATTTAAATTTGATTAAAAAATACAGCTGAATGTAAAATTGCATGCAATTAAAAATGTTTATATATGTATTTATTTATTTATTGATTATTATATAGATTATTTATTGCGTTCAGATGATAATTGTTTCTCTTTTCATTTTTCAGCCACAGCAAGTGGTCCAGGAAAAGCCCGCTCAGGTATGTCAAACGCAAACTTTGCACTACATATAATTAATACAGCAGATGGAAATGTGTGTGTGTTATATATATATATATATGATACTGAAGGACCAGTTGGCTAGAAGGGCATGGCAGCTTGCAGAAACAGATTGAGGATGATTGTGTGAGGAAGAGGATTTGCAGTTTGGGTTTACAAAGTCCTCAAAAACCCAAAGTGAGTGGAAGGGGGCATAATTCTGGTTTGATGAAAGACCTGCTTGGTTAAGGCTAATGTAAATCCTATAGCATTTTGTGTGGAATCCCAGTCTTTTCTTTTTTTTCTCGTACCCTCACAGATGGATATGCAATCTGGCAGACAGGATTAGTTTTGAAGAGTTGCCCCTTTTTTTACTCTCTTGTCAAAATTCCTTCAGCGTATTAACAATGGAGTCGACTCTATAGTCTCTGTGCATTGTGCTACTTTAATGTGCTCCTGAAGAAAGACAGCAGCCTGCAGACCTATATGCTGGCTGAATATGACGAAAATGATGAAAATACATTAAAGGGGTGTTTTTTATTTTCTTTTCTAGGCTTGATTGTGTGTATGGGGTCCAGTCTAACATGTGTTCATGCTTCGTTAAAAAAACCAAAAACAAAAAAACAAAAAAAAAAAACATAATTTTTCACATAATTTACCTTTATTCCACACCGATTTGTCCTTTCTCTGACAAATGCCTTGATGTATTTCCTGTTATTATGAAGCTTCTCCCTCAGAAACATGCGATGGGCTGAGATTGGTCAGCTGGCTCAGTGTGTTGTGATTGGCTAAACCGCCTCGAATGCGTCTGACTCTGAACATCCCGCCCCTCAAGCTCTGAATGTGCTCCGGATGTATTGTTAACAATGACGTCCTCTATATTGCTTATCAATATTATATTTTTTATCACGATTTTTACGTGCACCCCTAGTTTTTTCTCTTCTATAAAAGCAGCAAAATATGGCCTCGCCCCTGGCGCGTGGTTTATCTGGGTTCGTGACATAACGGACCTGGGAAGAAGCTCATTGTAGTCCCTTACCAGCGGTTTTTGTAGGCATTAAACTGACAGAATTTTAAAAGACGATATCTACGTTTACACTGAACTTTCAGCGCTGCAACTTTGCAGATATTGTTTATGCGCACACAGCAACATTACACACTGACTAATGTTAAAAAAAGTGAAATCCCCTTTAAAATGCATTAAAAATACATGAAAATAAAACAAACATACAATACTGGTTACATAAAATATCTAAATGAAATATTCATAGATAAAATTTTTGTCATCAGAACTATTCACTATTAACAAATGATTTGTTTGACGTTTTCAAACTTGGCCTGAAAATGGCATAAATGTAATTCCCCCCAAAATTGTCTTCATTTCCTCACCCTCAAGTTGTTCCAAACCTGTATGTAATTTTTTGGCTGCTGAATACAAAAGAAGGTATTTTGAAGAATGTTAGAAACTAAATATTTGACGGCAACCATTGACTGTTGAAAAAATACTATGGAAGTCAATGGCTACCGTCAACTGTTGGGTTACCAACATTCTTCAAAATATTTCCGCAAAAGAAAAAAAATGCTCATACAGGTTTGGAACAACTTGAGGGTGAGTAAATGATTACATAATTTTCCCTTTAATGGTGAAGTTTGTTGTATGTTGTTTCAACAGAGTGAAAAGACCCTAATAAGAAAAAAACACAATGACTTGAGATACAATTCCTCTCCCACACAATCTTCCACACATTTACTAGGACTCTGCTCACCTCCTCTTGTTCGCTGGTGCGGACCAGTTTACGGTGTGAATGCATAACTGAGGCCTGATTTGTTGCTATGTGAGAACGCACAGACCCTGATGGCTTTACGCCGCACTAGAAGGCCTAGCACATACACACTCACACACATACACACACACAGGTATCTATACGTAGTCTGAGATGCTATCTCTGAACCGGAAGGCAGAGCTAGGAACACCATCTCGATTAATTATATGCAATTAAATTCTCTTGGAGGACAAATGTTTTTAGCCACTGTGTCACTGTTTTTTAAGCATCTCACCAAACACTAAGTTTAAACTTTTAGTTACTTTTGAAAGCGTGTTTGTTTTGTTGAGTATCATATTTGATATGTCAAGCTTTCATAGCTTATATAGCATGATGCAGGAGAATATGGAGCCCATACTTGAGGGAAAAAAAATCTCTGCATCTATACTTATATGATCAACAAGTTAGATGAAATTCTGATAGCATGTAAATCAAAAAGATTTTATTGCAGTATGGCAGACTTTGGTTTTAATTATAGGGGGCAAAAAAAAAATTTCTCCAGGAACAGAATTCCATCAAAGTTTTAGTGTTTTTCGAGTGCTGTAACTGTGCCTTTAAATTGCTCTCGGAATGAAAGAACAAGTGATGATGCATGAGGATGTCATTTAATCATTTTGATTTTTTTTTTATTTAATGTTTAGAACAAACCTATGCAAAAAAACCTATGCCCCCTTCATCTCCATTCTTTCACTCGCCCATGTCACACATGGTAGCGCTTAGCTGGTCCTTCACAGCTGAAGTGTCTGCCGCACTAATGAATGGAGTTTGGCTCATATAATGCAGACAGGCTTTTGCCACGGCCTTTCCCCTGAATGGGAGCAACACAGCGACTTGGGAAAGGAAGAGGGTTATAAATTGTGTCAGTTAGCCTCCCCAAATAAAATGAAGCCATGTGGAAAATGAAATCCATTTCATTCTGAAGAGTGCCCAAAGCCAAGCGTCTCCCCAGCCCCCATTCACCGCCTTCCTCCTGTTTCAGTGGTGGTCATCTCGGCAGCAGCTGTGGGACGTTCGCTGTCTGAGCTCATGAAAAAGAACATTTGGTAACCAAAACAATAGTAAAAAAAAAATATATATATATTATATATATAAATGTTAATAACTGCACTATTTCAGTCCGTCTTACTGCTGTCAGTCTAATGTTTTTATGCACATCCGTGGTTTGCTTTGCAGCCGTATTTTTGTGGTGACTGATGGGCGATCACTGTTGTGTTTTGTAGGAAGAAGAAGAGGAGGAGGCGGAGCAAGAAGAGGACTAAGCAACCACAGGATTTTACCTCTACCTCATCCAGCTGTCAGCTCTCTCTAAGGGAAAAGACTGCCTTGACCACTCATTATTGCCTTCCCACTTTCGTTTGATCATTTTCGTTTGTTTATTTTCATTTTTCCTCATTGGTTTATTTGGGTTTGGTTTCGTTTTGTGATCAACACACACAACACCTCAGAGCGTAACCCGAAAAAAAGACGCAAATGCAAACAAACATCTTGCAGATGACAATTGGAGCCGCCTTGCTGTTTCCACTTCCCAAAAAAAATTGCTGTAAGCACAAAGGTGCAGGGGTTAAACACACAATATGTGCTGCAGTGGTTCTTTGCACCACACACACACACAAACACACACACTCACTCTCTCTCTCTCTTGTTGACTGATTTTCCAGGCTACATTGGTGAAGAAGAAGGTGAAACTGTCTGGTTTTGTCATTCAGCATGTGGTGCTTCATATATCTGGGTGGAGCTTTAAATGGACACACCCATTCACACAAGACCCCCCCCCCCAAGTACCGACCCACCAAAGACCATTTTCCCTTCTCTGTCCACTTAATTGACAGTGAGCTTTAAAAGTATTTGCCTTAAAACTTCTAACAAAGCCTATTAGTTACTATAACTGAAACATTTTGCAAGTGGATACCTAAAAATTAATATTCTGTCATTATTTACCCAGCCAAAACCCCTTTGTTTCTACTGTAGAACACAAAAGAAGACATACTGAAGAATGTCTAAGCTGGTCTTTTCTGTAAAATGAAGTGAATGGTGACCACAGTTGTTGAGAAAGTATTTCAGTTTAAATCTCAGTTTATTTCACACCCAAAGCTGCCATATGGTTTGAAATAGTGTACCTTTTAAAGTGCTTTTTGGAGCCCTTGGTCACCATTCACTTTCATAATGTGGAAACGAGCAACTTGAACATTCTTCAAAACATCACTTTTTTGTGTTTTAAAGAAGTTAGTTAGTTTGGAACATGTTAATAATGTCAGAATGTTTATTTTCGGTTAAATTATCCCTTTACTGTCGTACCCATGTCCCTTGTGTCCTTGGTGGTGATTTTTTTTCCAAACTGATAACCGTGAACATAAAATGTCTCGTTGGGACACTGTTTTCAGCATTACTGCAGAACGGTCATTCTACTGTACATATCTTCGCGACTTCAGCTTTGCTTAATTAACATACATGTACATAATTGTGTTTTTATTTTCTTGTATGACATAGCTTTAAGAACATAATTTTTTTTGACAAATTCAACGAAAGGGAAATCTATCAACTCAGTCAAGACCTAAACCTCAAGAAACACCCAAACCACAGGAACAAAACCACACTATACCTCAGTACACACAGAAATACCTGAATCGCAGTAACAGCGTCAAATGGTATTTGGCGAATCCTAACGTATGCCAGCGCTGTCACCAATGCAATGTCTTCTCACAGTTTCAAAGCTACCTCTGATTTCTTCAACCAGCAAACCAGCTCAAAAAGACACGCGCTGCTATAGAGTTCTCATTACAAAGCAGGAGATGGCAGCAAATGCCAACGTTGAAAACAAACCTTGTCGTAAGGGCAGGCGAACACTCTGCAAAAGGTTTTTTTTTTTTTTTTGTGAGAGAGTCGGGCAGGTAATTGAATTCTGAGGTCTGTTGGTAGTCATATATAGAACTAATCATGCAGCTAAGGGAAAAAAAAGTACTGTGTTTGTTCTAGTTCATTTTCTTTTTTTCACATTAGCATATATCTGACATTTGTAACTAGACACTCTCTGTCTCTGCAGCTGGGATGTCTGTTTTGCATTTTTAACTTGAATATATATTTTGTACTGATTACTCAATGGTTTCTAAGGATCAAGTGCTTGTATGACACTAAATGATATTGTTGCGAATGAATTTTTCTTTTCCTTCTCTGTTTTTCTTCCTCTCCACTGTTGCTCTGAATTTATAGTTGTAGTTAATATGTGCTATTTAGATATGTACCTTAAAAAAAAAAAAAAGAAAGAAAAAAATGGATAAAAATGGACTAATAATCAGCTGACAAATACCTACCTCCAGTCTTGAAAACGGAACGATTATTTTTTTTATTTTTTTTGCCTAGTTTCTTTCAGTACGAATGTACTGAAAAAGACATTAGGACTGCACAAGATCCTGTTTTACAAAGTTTTAAAGTACAAGTTTGCTTCATTTTTAATTCAGCTTGGGGAGAAGACGGCTAAGAAAACAACTACACACACACACAAATACACATCACATAAAAAAAACAAAAGAAACTTGAAACGTTCTTTCAGGTTTGAAAAAATATGTTCGGGTTTTGTATACTGCATATATGAATATGTTTTTGAAAATTAGTAGATATTGAGATATACTTGATTAGCATTTTTTTTGTGTACTTTACACAAATGTGATTTTCTTTTCTTTTTTTCAGATGTATATGTAGTGCTTATGTAGTGAAAGAATACACATTTTCAGCCTGTCACCATGAAAACCTTACGAAAAGTTAGCATGGTAATCTCAACTGGGCCTGAGGTAGAGCCTCAGAGGAAGCTAATGGAACTGTTGGCATGCCCCTTGAACTTACAATGGCATGTAATGACCGTCTTTATATGCGGCAGCTTGGCTTTTGCCACAAACCAACATTGAACGTTGCTCAAACACTGTAATGCTACTACCTAAATGGTTACAGTTCTTGTAAAAGTGTCAGTTTTTGAATCGGACAGCTTCTTTACTCTCCTACGAGTTCAACAGATGAAACAGTCGCTTGCTTAAGTGGATGGACGGCGTGTCTCGGCTCGACCTCAGCGGTTTTAATGCTTTTTGTGAGACCTGCGCATAATGGCCGCTGAGGCGCACCGCTTTCAGCCCTCCTGAAACTTGGCATTGTGTTCATATACTTCCTTTGTTGGTTTGAATGTGTATCCACAGGAGCCACTGTTCATGTGCTTTCAGCTCTGGGTGTCTTAATGAAGAGGAAGTTGTATTTTCATGACAACAGGTTCTAGTACAATCGAATACACTTTTCTACCTCCAAGAGGGCCTCCTGTTACCTCATTTTTCAAACTTACTATCTGCTTAAATTCAGGTGCCTGAGTCCAGAGAGAACGGCGTAAAGTTTAAAATTTATATATAAATATATATATTCATAGTTTTATTTTTGTGTGTTTTGGGGGGATTGTTTATATGACTGTACCTCTCTGTCTCTCAGTCACAAGTTAGGTAAGACTGGACAATTTGACTTGTTTTTTAAACGCTGTCTTACATTTATGCAATGTTTTGTAGTTTCTGCAGCTGTGGAGATGGAAAAATATCCCTAGGTGGTTACTCACGGCTTTCTTCACTTGATATAACTTGTTTTCTAACAATTATGGCTGTTTCACTTAGTATTGCTGTTTGTGATTTCACTTAAAATTGCTTGCTTGTTTTAAAAAAAAGGACAAAAAAGAAAACGTATTAGAAAAAAAATGTCCTCTTTATACGTATCCACCTGTTTATTTAGCACAATAAAAAAGGTGCCTGTGACCATTGTTGTGTACGAAGTCAATATTACTGCATGCTTTATCTACATTCTTTGTGCCATTTTTACATTTATTTATATCCACAGAGACATATATTGCATTTAAGGTACTTTTCACTTCACAAAGCCCCATTCACAACTGATGCTGATTAAAATGCAAATAATCAATTCAGTAGATTTCCAAGCATTTCTACTTTTATGCTGCATATATTCCAACAAATTATTAATTTGTTCTGTTGTTTTAGTAAATCATTGCCATGATGTACCAATTCATTCATGCAAAAAAAAAAAAAAAAAATTCATGGGGAACTCTTTTGCTCTGACGTAAAACTTCCATAGATTCATATGGGGAAAACATATTTATCATGGTTACAAATTGAGAATTTGTTTTCACAAATTAAGAATTAATTCCCTTATTATATAAATTTTTTCTCTCATTTTCGTTAAATCCATTAGTTATATCATTTTAGTCAATCATGGCCATGTACTAATTTGTACCCTCATTTTGATTTTACAAGGAACAAAATGATTTCTCTCATTGAATATGAATGATATCTGTTCATTTTATCGTTTAGAAACATATTTAATATCTTGCTATTAAAGGTCAAGTAGGGAGCCGTTCACAGAGAATTAGTTTTTCCATTCCACAGCACTATTTTCTATTGTTATGTAAACATGCTTTGTGAGCGTTTCGATCATTGCACTTTTGAAGTAACAATCACGTGACAGGGTATTCAAGATTGACTTGAAAAAAAAATAATAATAATTATGTTTGAGTTTTCCTCATTCCACTGCCTGCATCTTGTATTTTTTCAAAGCAAAAATGCATTCTTTGTGAATGGGCAAATCATTTGTCAGTTTTCTTTTGATCTTTATTACTTGTGTTGCTGTAAAAAAAAAAAAAAAAAAAGAAAAAAGAAAAAAAACATACCAAACTACACCTTTTTATTAGGGACCCTAATTCCTTTCGTAACGCACATGTATAGGCTATGTAAACAAGCCTGCAGTGAAGTGTCACAGGTCATTCCAGGGCAGGACAGTGAAGCTGCACGTTTAGAAACAGTGAGGCCATGTATGGAGCTTTTAGGTACACAAAGTTACGGAATTTAGACGACTGCTTTTTTCCCCCTTTCTCCCTCCCCCTGTTCCTCTTCTATACACTCTCCCCCTCTTCCCAATTCCGAAACATCTCTTGAACTCCCGTTCTTTGGTGTACTCACGGGGGAGACGTAGCCCACCCTGGAGCCCCTGACCTCTGCTCTGCAGCAGACTCTGTGAATGGGCTGTCGGCCCCCACTTCAAAGCTTTGCCGTTCTGTGCGCTCTGACAGGGCGCCTCACTCAACCCCCCCCACCCCCCTCCTCCCTTTGCAACCACCCCACCTCACCTCACCTCGGCTGTTCGCCCCATCCACCACAGTACTGAGGATTTGGTTGTTAGTGCCAGCTCACATCATCAAGCTGCTCAGTAATTCCACCAGATTGACCCAAGTAGAGGGAGGGAGGAATGGGTGGAGAGGGAGTTCACTGCTACCACAACCACGTTCAGAGGTGGTCTTGCCACCTCTTCCTCTTTTCCGTGTAAAAAGGGTCTGCCTTTGTGTGAGAGAGAGGAGAGGGTGAGAGCGTTTCCCTCCTTTTTCCTGCTCTCTCATTAACAAACATCCAACTGTTCAGGGACAAGGCCTCGGACAAAACCCTGGTTCACCTGCACTGCAGAAAGATCTCACAACTCATTTAAAAAACTCATACTCATGGACTCCACACATTTCTGGGGATCTCAGAAACGCAAGTGTCCGTGGAAATGAAAAACAAATCTAATTTGTGCATTCCCATTTGCCCCAGTAGCAGTTTTATGACTTTACAAAAGAAGAAACTAAAATTGAAAGATTGATAACCGTGGTCAGAAGAGAGAAAGATGTCAGCTTTGCCATCACTCCTTCAGGTTTTAGAAACACGCAGCAGTGTTAAGCAGTTTGATTTTTTGTAATGTAAACCAAGCAAGTAATAAATCACCAAGTGTAGTTTTAAAAATCTAAAAATACCAATTAAAGGCGAAAATTTGCTTCCCCTTCGGTTTGGCGCCATTTCTGGCATAGGCTTAGTAGCCTAAATAGAAACGCTTGTATTGTGCACGTGATTAATGTCATCTCCCGCTGTTTTTTAAAACCAGTTTCCCATGTAAACGAATTTCTCTTGAACGATGCGACTAGTTTATCTTCGTGTTTAGGGTGTCGTGCATTAAGGGCTGCGATTTTAATGCGCATCGTATCATTAAGTTAGTGATTTTAAAATGCGTCTTGCACTCCGTCTCGCGATTTTAAACGCAAGCCCGCCATCTGTCTGAACGGTTCACGCTCTTTTCTTATTCTTTCCCTCTTTATATTTCACATAATTGTTCGTTTCTTGTATCTTCCACACTAAAGGATGTCCGTCCAGTCTGCTGAGCAAATAAAACACACTTCCTGTCGTCTCTTGTATGTCTTGGTGCAGCTGTTGTATTCCTGGCGCAGACTGGGCTATCCGCTTCAGATCCTTTTAAATCCCATTTCATGCTTTTCCATATAATCCTTACACCCAGATATCACATTATAATCTTATGTATAAGCCTTTTCAAATATTAGCATATTTTCCATATACGCCTCGTAATTGTTTACAAGTGTAAACGAGTAGCTGACATGACATTTTAAACAATGGCCTGCAGTATGATGTGATACTCCATCTTAAACTATATTAAACGACCTGTTTCTAATTCGTAATTATTATACTGTACATGCAATTTATATGACCTCACTAATAGTGCAGCCATATGGAATATTAGTCATTTTAAACATTCTTTTTGTCTCTCTGCAGGAACATATCAAATTTGGTTTGTAACCACCATTGAAACATTTTGTATTTACTGACTATTTAATATATGGAATATTTTATTTATTCACAAGCGGACAGTAGTGAAGTTGTTTTACTAGTAGTTGTACTTTTTTCTATGTTTTTCTTTAGAAAGCTTTACTTCACAACATTCCAAAGCTAAATATTCTACTTTTTTCTGCATATTAAATATAATTTAATACTTAATTATATTAGAAATGTATTCCTTTCTTACTTTGACTCAAGTAAAAGTAATTCAAAGATTTACTTGAGTACAAGGAAGTACAAATGAAATCATGTTTTCCAAAGAAAATCACTCTGATAAACTTAAATTTTATTAAGTAAAAATACTTCACTACTGTCCACCTCTGAATGTATTATAAAAGTCACAAAATAGAATGTATATAATTCAAAGAGGGGGAAAATTATGATTAATGGATATTATAAATTTGTTATAAGGGTCTTTCTGAGTGTTCAATTGGCATATCTGATCCATCCCAGCACATTTGGATCACCTTGGCCTCATTCAAGCCTTCATAGATCAAAACAGCCAAAATCAAGGTGAGTCAGCAGCACATTTGTACTCTAAATTCTACAGTGGTGAGATGTCTGAATGGCCCTTCAACACACGATCCTCGTCCATTCAGAAGTGTCTGTTTATAGGAATGAGTCACACTGGCCATCAGAACTTCAGGCTGTGTAATCCTGCCTGCTTCCTTCTGAATATGGAGCGGATGTGACCGTGTCTGGTTTCCCCCAGCCTGTGTGTGTCAGAGGCCGGTCGTCGCTGAATCTGTGCCGGAGCTCAGCGTGAGCTGTGTTCAAGGTGGGCGTGTGTTTTTCTGGGTTCCAGAGCCAGAGTGTGAAGAGGTGGAAGTATGGACGGGATGAATGGAACGAGTGGGTGGCTGTGGGTTTGTGTGTGTGGGTGTCATTCCAAGTGAGACAACTGTATGTTTGGGTTTGGGACCTCTCGAAACTGAGTATGTTTGTGGCTGTGAGTGTGTGTGAGCACATTTCTATGTCTGTATTATGAAACAGTAAAATAGGGCATTAGGCTCCAAAAACTAAATGTGTTTGTATTTGTGTATTCACAATGGCACAACATTACATAATCTGAGTACAGGTTACATACATGCGCATATATATATATATATATATATATATATATATATATATATATATATATATATATATATATATATATATATATATATATATATATATTTATATGTATATAATTATTATATAATATATACAAAACTTTATTTTTTAATTTGATTATGTATATATATGTGTGTGTGTGTGTGTGTGTGAGTGTGTGTGTGTGTGCGTGTGTGTGTGTGTGTGTGTGTGTGTGTAAGATTATAACTTTTGCTTTAAAATTTTGTACACACACTAAAGAAAAAAATACATAGTAAATTAAGACAGTTTAGTTTTTGTACTTTGAATGTTTTTTTTATAAAATCATTTATTATTCAGTGTATAATTGTGGTATTGTATCATGATTTTATTATTGTTACTGTTACTATTTTTAGAATGTATTATTTAATTTACAATTTATTAATTACTGTACTTTAAAAAAAATGGAATTTTTTATTTATTATTTATTTAAAAGATAATGTATTAAAAAAAATTCAACAGGTGGCGCTTATGTAATGAATAATGTGCAATAAGTCAGGGGTCTCCTAATATCCAGAAGGGGTTTATTTTGCAATAATGACCGGCTGACTGAATGCTGCCCTGCTAATTACACAGTTAATTATACAGCTAAAAACCAAATAAGTAAATAAATGTATATAAAATAGTGATTAAAGCTGAAATTATTTTAAGAAAAAGAGTGTAAAATAATATAAATGACATGAAACTATAGGAGATAAATAAATGGTTAACTGCTCGCTATATAAAAATATAGACTGTGATACTGATCAGAATAAAGTATTCTGGAATATTTCTATCATAATTTGAAAGACTGAAATACAAACCTTTTCAGTCCAACCTCAGTGTGTCATTTATGTGTAAGCCCATTAAACTGGCCTTTTAACTCTACTATATAAATATGAGAATGATTTTCCATCTTTCATGTGCATTTATGGATGGTTTTCAAGCAGTGAGTGCTACTTGGTGCACCAGGCTGTATGAATATGTGTTTGTTTACGCTGTGTGACTGATGGGTGTTTGTGCACTTCTGTTTGAGGGTGTGTCTGACCCGGGTGTCATGCTGTCACTGACTCACGCCGGCGGTCCTGACTCATCCCGCGGTCACTAGCGCCGTGAGCTCGTGTGCCGCTCCGCACAATCCGGCCACACTCGCACAGTCATCGAGGAAAGATTTCCCTTCCCTCCTCTCCCTCTTTCTTTCTTGTTCTTGGTCTCTGTGACTCATCTTGGTTTCATTTTGCCACCCCCCTCCACCCGCCACCCAACTCGCCTCCATTACCGCCTCCTCCCTCAATGGGTCTATCTCGCTTTTCACTCGCCTGTCTCATTCCTTCGCTCCCTCTCTTTCCCTTTCCTTCCTGGCTCTGTAAATGACCTCATTTTAATGAAGCACAGTCTTGGCGGGGAGACCAAACCGCATGGCTGGAACCTCCCTCCCTCCATCTCTCTAAACCACCCTGCACTCCAGAATCTGGCTTTCATTCCCAATGCTAATAGAACCGACCGGGAAGTCTGGGAATTCTAGAGTAACTCCAAGAATTCCACGACAAATGTTTGATGGCATTCCATCACTTATGGCAACAACACCGCATGTAATAAAACTACTTTCCAAGGCTTTAGCTGCAACATTGTCCCATAAACTAGAAGAAGATTTACACAGAGGATGAAAATCTTATTTAAACAACATAGGTTTCAGAATTTGGAACCTTTAAAGCAAGGAATTGTGAAATGAAGATATATTTAAGACACATTAAGCAAATTTGTGACACCTACGCTCTCAAAAATAAACTTTCTTTTTTCTTATGCATTGATGGTTCCATGAAGAACATCCATGGAAACTTTGCACAACCATTGCACAAAAAGGTTTTTATAGTGGAATAAGATTCTTCAGATTGTTCAAATATTCTTCACACTAAGAAAAATGATTCTTTTAAGAACTGTTCAGTGAAAGTTTGGTTATTCTGTTACATGTTTTTTGAAACTTTAGTTTTAAAAGTCTAGAAGTCAGGACTTTTTTTGTGGCTCTTGCAGCAATATTGTACCATAAACTAGATGACAATGTTCGCTGGTGGTGTCCAGAATCTGAGAATGAAAAATTTAGGATCTTAAACCTGCATTCTTAAATTTCTTTATTGGCATTGAAAATTCCACAAAGAAAAAGTAACATCCATGCAACCTTTTCATTGCACAAAAAGTGCTTTACAATATATTCTTCACACTACAAAAAAATGGTTCTTTCATTGGGGATCCCAAAATAGTTATTCTATTACATCACTAAAAAACCTAGACAACTTTTTTTTTTTTTTTTTGCAGTGAAAATAACAATTTTTACACTCTGTTGTGAGTGCAAAGTGTAAAATCCCTCCTATTATGCCTGATGGTTTTGTTATGGTCTCTGTCTGCAGCCTTTATGAGGTTGTGAACGCTACCACATGCTTGCACAGCCGTCCCAGTCGGCTACACCGCAAACTCTCAAGATTTGTGGCACGCTCTAGATAAAGACATGAAAAATGAGACAGGTGGAAAACGAGTCAAAACAAGGTGGTGTTACGTTTGGGTGAACGTCTATCTAAGCAGAGAGCCTTGACTTCCTCTGTTTGACATTAACTGAAGGCTGCTAATTGATCTTCAATTACAATTTAACATCATAGGAACATTACCTGAACACTGGATGAAAAAAAAATATTTCTTTCTTTTGATATTTATCATTAGGTGTCGCATGACCAAATCGGCCATTAGATTTTATAGCATATGATGAGCTTGTTTTTAAGTTCTGGTGGTTCAAATCATATAAAGTTTGTGATACTATGACATAAATCAGAGTTATGTTCAGTATTTGGTCCAAACCTCAAACTTAGTTTTGACTGCCTGGCTGGAGATTTAATTCTGTAAACGATTTTAGTTTCACCTTCAATACTGGTACAATGCTGACAGCTAGTGGGAAAAGCGTGCCATTGCAGGCTGCCCTCATTTTTTTAGTTCTACAAAAGTACCAGACAATCCCACAAAAAAAAAAAAAAAAAAAAAAAAAAAAAAAAAAAAAAAAAACAATTCCATCACCAGGTGACGTTTGTTTATAGTTATTCGGTTTATCGGTTTAGATATAGAGGATATAATTGGTAATAATCATTGGTCTCGAGATTTATAAAAAAAATTAAAAAATTCCAAACTCTATCACATGATTTCCCGGAGATCTTGATTGAGCCTACTTTCGCTTTTATTTTACAGTGGCCACAAATGTATTTACAGACTAAAGCCATTTCACTGCATTAGACACGAGGCTATAAAACCAATTGGCAAGTTCGCACAGGTGTTTTTTTTTTTTTTTTTGGTACTAGCGACCATACAATATAATGGAGTAAGTATAGTTCTTTAAATCAATAATGAATATGTGAAGTTTAATAAGGCTTAACAAGTAAGAAACTTGTGAGATTTTTCTTCAACATTCAAAATTAAACATTATTTACAAAGCTCACAAGTAATTTGAAAAGTGCCCAGGCTGGTAAATCTGCTTTGGTTGCATTCAAATATGCAAACAAACCAATGTGCAGGGAAATGTCGAAAGCTCTTCCAAAGCAGACAGCACCTAAAGTGGATAAAGTAGAGCGTTACACATTTTTCCCAGCAGTTTAATACATTGGATGACAGACCTACACAAAGCATGGTGTCATAATATTGTGCTTAGTATCCATAGAGACTGAGATGAAGAATGTAGTGGCAGGGAATCTGGCATCCAGGCCAAGCCACAATTCATATGTGTTTCTTTATTGCTTTGACTCACCGCCTTATTCCATATAAACCAAACGCCCGAGGAACAGGGATAACTTTAACGTTCCTATGGCTGATGCTTTATTTAGTTCTTCATATTTTTTTCCAGCCTTAGATTTACATATTTGGGCATTCAGTTTATACTGTGCCCTAAAGAGAAACTGATATTTTTACAAAAATTAGAAACCAACCACGAGTAACACATTCAGTTAAATTTAAAGACTGAATTAGCATTTTCTTATAATCCATTACCCTTTTTAAAGGCATCTGGGGCTCTTGTATAATCTGTTAACATCCATAATATATTCTATACAAATAGCCTACTATTTTTAAAACTACAAATACACCATTGTCACTCAATTTTGTAATTTACATTTATTAAAGTAAAAATGTTAAGTTAAAATAATTTTGCAAGAATAGCACAATGCTATTTACCACCGTTCACTAACCAGTTGTTTTTAAAATAAAACTGAGATATATTAGCCTATTTACAAGTCGCTTTATATTATGGTAATGTTACATTAATGTTCAATTCTCCTTTGTTAACATTAAGTAACTAGCATTTACTAATGCATTACAAGTTCATTTTATTTAATGGACCTGAGCTGACATGAACTAGTTGTATTTTTAATAAGACGAATAATAATAAATACTGTGACAAATGTATTACTCTTTGTTTATGTTTATGTATTAACTGATGTTAACTGGTGGGTCCTTATGGGAAAGTGTCCCCACTTTTGTAAATATTGTTTTTTTTTAGTATACTTTTGGCAATGTCGGTTTGCATAATGGTGGGTTGGGTTATGTTTTTATTATGGCAAAGTCGAGGGAGGAGTCTTATTATTGTTTAGGTAAGTTAGGGTATTTCCAAAAGGACTGTTTCCCACCAGACCAATGCCACAGTCTGTATAACCTCCCTAGATCAAATCCACCTAGTAACAATCTGTAGCAGTTTTGCTGTTGGCTGCCTGTTATTTTGAAGGCTGGGCTTGTGTCTGTAGTGTCGTTTAAGGTTACTGCTCGTTTACTTTCGATATTAACCGGTTTGGACCTGATAGCTGAAGCATACTGATTTTGGGGCTTGCAACAAAATCAACAAAAATGAGGGCAGTCATCACTGTCGCCCTGTTCTGTGTGCTGTACATCACTGTCCAAGCTAAAACATGTAAGTATTTCACATTGAATATGTAGGCCTAAATATATATCATGTTCTTTGTTTATTGTGTTGTGTTACTCTGTTGATTGTTTCGGATATAAGAGTCGTTTCCCACAGGAGTTATCTAAGTACATAAATTCAAATATTATGTATGTATCTATCTATATAATAGTCAAATGATTTAATCAATATTTTTAAGTGATGTTTCCTAGCATCGACAGTTTAAAAACAGTGCGTCATGGCACTTAAAGTGGTTTAATCAGAATTTAGGTCATCGAAATTGATTGCATTACCTGTTTACGGCATGCAAGTGAGGAGAAATTCATGAAATAGAAAATATTTCCCTCACAGTTTCCTTTGTCTAGAGTCAAAAATGTGGAAGACAAATTTTTATTTGGTGATTTACGTTTATCATATTTACCATAATATTTATTTCCACGCTATGTTTGTAAACTAATATTTTAAATTCTAATTTCAGCCAGTCCCAAGGTTCAGGTGTACAGCCATTATCCTGGAGAGTATGGAAAGCAGAACACCCTAATCTGCCACGTGAGTGGCTTCCACCCTCCAGATATCACCATTGACCTGCTGAAGGATGGCAACATTCTTCCTGACACGCAGCAAACTGACCTGGCCTTCGAAAAGGGCTGGCAGTTTCACCTTACCAAGAGCGTCTCCTTCAAACCAGAGAGAGGAGAAAAGTATATCTGCAGAGTTCGACACATGACCCAGACAAATAGCTATTCATGGGGTGAGTGTAATGTTTCTGTTTCTAGAAGATACCTTGTGGTTTGACATTGCATTTTATTGAACATATAATGTTTTATTTTTCTGCAGAGCCCAACATGTAAACTAAAACAGTCAAAGCCGGACAAAGGACAGTAAGTGTTACCTTGTTTATTATTATTGGAAAATAGAGCCAAAAGACTTTTCTACCATTAAAATGTGGCATTTTCGGCAATTGTAAAAATGATTAAAGGTCTGTTTCTTTTCTTTTCTTTTCTTAGGTTAACTTCTCATGTTTTGGACTTTTCCATCATTTATGCTACAGAAACCAAAAATATCCTACTGTTCCAATTTTACAAACCCGATGTCTCTCAAGATGCACTATTCACACAAATATCTTTGCAACTTCCGCAATTCATCAATTTTTTGCTTTTCCTTTTCCATGAGAGCATGGCATAATTTAACCAAAGTAGCCGCTACATGTTTTGGATCATTATCTGGGTTCTTTTCACTGCTTCATTCCTCTCCGCATGTGTATATTCTGTGTAGTACGAGCGGTAGTAGTTAGGCGATTGTATATGTAAAATAATTGACAATGTTTATGCCTATCTTTGGGCTTTATTTTGTAATTAAATACAAATAACACAAACAAATCTCTCTTGAAAGAGTTGGAAACCAGGTTTTTAATGAATGATTCAATTTGACAATGTTTCAGAGAAAATGTAATTAGTAAGTGGTAAAAATAAAATTTTGAAAACCTATTGAAACAGTTGTGTTTATTGTTTCAAATAGTCTAGCTGTACTTCGAAGTTAAATTAACATTATAGCAGGTTTCAGTTACTTGCCATATATGTCTGCCTAGCAACTGAGCAACCCAAGCTGGTGATTAGAATAAGAAACAGTCGACATGTAATAGTTTGCTTTCTAAGAGGCTTTTAAAAAGGTTAAATCCTCAAAGTTTTTTCTATATTTTATCTACAAGCAGACTGCCTCGCTCTGAGATACAGTCACATGACTTCCTGGAAAACTGTGACTGTGTGGCAAACCTCTGATCCTCAAGCACAACTGACGTCATGTAGTCATATTAATAATTTGATCAAGCTATAATTTTGTGAATCATACTGCTGAAAATCACCAGCTTTCGTCATTTCAGAGACATTTAATCATTAAATATGCATGTGTTTTAATATCTAGCTTAAGTGAATGGCCTTTATTGATTCAAAGTTGCAGATTGTCTGAATGCACTGTATGAAAAATTAAAATTAAAATGTATTCATTTTTAGGGCTGGGCAAGTTGATGCGTTATATTAACCAGGCTTTGGGGGTTAAGATTCCCTACTGTGAGCACACCCTAATTATCAAGTGCTGTCCTGTGATCGTGCAGGTCTCTAATAGGAAGGTGTCTGTTATAATGTTATGATCGAGGCTCTGGACTCTGAGCATAACTTGTTTTTCTATAACAAACTATAAAATATTTTCTGTATAAACATTTATGTCCTGGCAGTGTAGTAACTAACTCGTTATATATTTAATTTAATTACATTAATGTTTTTACAAGAAATATTTTAACTGCTACTCTGTAAAAGCAATGCTGCTGTAAAGAAAGCACCTTATTTCTTTAAAGTGTTTGCAAACCAATTGTTATTGCACTTTTGTTCATATAGCAATACTTTTAGATGAAAAAAGTGCACAATAAACTACTTTTGAATGCGTTTTGTGCATAACAATGCGATTAATCTCAGACAATCATTCGATTAATCGCAAAAAAAAAAAAATTAATTCATTGTTGCCCAGTACTAATTATGTTGTTCAGAAAACCGGCCAATCATAGCCCTAGGCAGAGTTTGTCAAACTAAAACATTAATAACTTGTCTTTAAAAAGGAGGCCTATGATGCATTAACAATTTCAACTATTTCGGTTTCATTTAAGCTAGACCACCACTTAATTTTCACCAATTCTTTAAATTGAAATTCTCTCTCCTCTCTCTCTATTGTAGAGCTGGATATGAACTTTATTTCTGATTATGATAAGAAGGTTTAAAGACCTTCACAACATTTTTTAACAGTTTATGTGAGTATCAATCATTGACTGTATCATTGTATCAAAAGTGTCTTCTCATATAAATTGCTTTTTTTTTTTTTACATATTTTATTTTTACCTGTATATATAAGCTAATTATTTATCATTGCCTTTATTTTACTGTCAACTGTTATATAAATTCATCATAGCTTATACAAATGTGTAATAAAATAGTGCAATAACCATCATTATCATTATATAAATATATTATGTATTAATTATTTGCCAGAGTTAATTGATGGATTGTTGAGTGTGTTTTGTTTTGTTTTTATGGGTTGTCGCCTTTCTTACACGAGCAAATATTGAGTTGAGCGTAATAGTAAAATTATTAGAGGAAGTAGGTGGGGTTTGGGGGTTTCCGTGTTGTAGCAAGAAGTGTCAACACAAGAGAGCACTAAAGAGTTATTAGTCCGACAGGACGGGAACATCTCAGTCTAGTCAAACTTCACACACCTGTATCGTCAAGACTAGCGTATCATGTCAAATAAAATAGACACGTCGACGTTCCTCTTCGACGTCCCGCCGGTGCTGATGGGGTCTTTCTGTAGACTGATGGACAGCGGGGTCGACGGTCTGGGGTGGAGAGCTTTAGGTAAAAAACAAAACGCACTTTACCGTTATAACTTCGTACGACCGTTACCTGTAACTATGAGGTTCAACTATGGCTTACTTATCAATAACTCTGTATTTATGTGTCTTTATCTTTATTAATGTGGAAATGTGTCAATATTAAATAGCCCATGGACAATATTAATTCTGGTTATATAACTGGTAATCAGTTGTTCCTGCCAGTGCTAGTTGGCTGAGTGCAGCAAAGGTTGGCTTTCAAATTGATCAGCTTGGACCAACTAGAAATCCAGGCAGTTTAAGCCAGATGTTTTCAAAGGAGAATTTCTTTTTGTTTTTCAACTGTTCTTCATCACCGTTTGATTGCTCACAGCTACTCACATCCTTCCCAGTCAGCTGGAAGTGAGAGGCATTGAAATGTATGTGGCTGCTGGGAAAAGTCCAAGCCAAGAGCTCATGTGGTTGTGGGCCCAGCAGAATAAAACTGTAGGGGATCTGCTGAAGGTTCTGGATGAGATGGGGCACGCTCGAGCCAGGAGTCTTTTCCAATCACAAGGTAACAACTTCATTGTAAGACTCTAATTCTGCGAAAAATGTCTAGTACCATGCTAACTGTTATCAATGCCAAAATAGCTACACTAGTTATTGTAGACAGTAATTTGCAAATAAATAAATAAAAATTAAAAATGACAAAATTATTGTTTTATTAGTAGTGGTTACTAAGTAACTACACTATAAAAAAATAAAATAAAACAAAGAAATAATTTATTACCTTGCTGACTGAATGTCAACTAAAATATCCAAGTTGTCACTTACCTAACATTAAGTAACATAAAATTTCAAGTTGACAAAACTTAAAATTTTTAGTCAGTGAGGTAACATTATTTTAAGTTGAAACTATTTTTTTTACAGGTATAAACAGTATTACGGTCAGTATGTAAGGGCTGTTTACATTTTACTGCCTCCTTTTAGCTTCCCCTTTTAAGTAAAAAAAAGAAAGAAAGTGATGTGACATTCAGCCAAGTATGGTGACCCATACTCAGAATTCATGCTCTGCATTTAACCCATCCAAAGTGCACACACACACACACAGCAGTGCACACACACACACACACACACTGTGAACACACACCCGGAGCAGTGGGCAGCCATTTATGCTGCGGCGCCCGGGGAGCAGTTGGGGGTTCAGTGTTTTGCTCAAAGGCACCTCAGTCGTGTTATTGCCCGCTCGAGACTCGAACCCACAACACTAGGATTAGGAGTCAAACTCTCTAACGACTAGGCTACAACTTTTAAGTAATAGAAGCTACAATATCTATACCATATAGCAATATTATAAAGTAAATAGTAATTTAAAGAGAAACCTGACAAAATTAAATATGACGTGTACTGTAGGAAAACAAAACATGATCTAAATAACTAAGCTGTGTATGTAAATCATAGTACAGTTCTTACAATCCTATCACCCGCAAAACCACAATTAATTGGCACACAAAATGCTACAAAATCACTGAATAACGAACCTTAACCAAACATATTTAATTCTTTTCTAGACTCCTACATGCTGAAGTCATCCTCGCCCAATCTCTTCTCCACGGTAATGTCTAATTTTGAAACTTATCAACCTACAGATTTTGAAAGTAGATACTGGTCAGATGCTTGACTTTGTTCTGGTTTAGGTGTGTTAGAAAAAAAAAAGCAGCCTAGCAGTTGTGGTTTTACTTATTTAGTCACATTATGTTTGGATATTATGTTTTCACATTCACCCTGTATGTTGCATTTTTCATTTTTTAAATCAGCCTATGCCAAACACTGAGGGTTCCTGTCAAATCTCACCTCTTAACCCAGAGTCTGTGTCTGTAAAAGGTAATTTGTACAAGTGCATTTAAAATTGACCTTCACTGTGTTTGCATCATTAAGCATAATTGTACGTGTGACTGTATTCAGTACTTACTGTAGCTGTCTTTATAGATATTATCTGGAAATTTTCATTTCTACTTTGAGTGGTTTCATAAGGATATGAGTTTAAATCTTATTTGTCCTTCTCAGGTGAAAACCCGAAGTATTTTATCACATATTCTGACGTCTTAGCGGGAACGAGACATTTTCACCAGGACTTAAAAATCAGAGCAAGTGCATTCGCTGAGGTCTACTGCGGAAAATGGGGAAACAGGTCTTTTGCTGCGAAAGTTTTTAAACAGGTCATGGTCTATTAATATCTCACAACGTTACGCAAATCATTATTATTATTATTTTATTTTTTTTTACAAATAGTGCACAGACCAAGTACCGAACTAGTGTTAAATGTCACATACATTTTTTTTTTTTACATTAATAGGCAATTAGAATTTACCATTATTATTGTGTGTTGTGTATTATTATTAAATTAATCTGCCCCTCTATTATTATGTTCATCTTTCATTCTATTGTATGTTCTTTTCTGGCATTTGTTTTATATTAGTAATAAAATAATATAATAAAATACCAGAACATACTACTACTACTAATGTACAAATTATTTAATTAATTGCTGGAAATTAATTTACTACAGAAAATGGGGAAACATGTTTTGCTTTGAAAGGTTTTCTACAGGTCTCAACTAATAAATATCTGATTTCACATGCATATATTATGCTGATCACGTTTTGTATTATTTTAACAGGGGAACAAAGCTGATTGGAAGGCATTGTGGGAAAAATTCACCAAAGAAATTGAAGTTCTACAACTGTAGGTTCAGTAAATGGTTGCTTGATTATATTCCAATGACTTTTCAAATGGTGTTTATCTTTCTTTTTTTTTTAATGAATCTCATTTTTGTTTGCTTAGCTACCAGCATCCTAATATCTTGGAGTTATGGGGCAGCTTTTCAGAAGCAGATCGCTTCTGTTTAGTGTATCCGTACCTTCATAACGGATCGCTGTTCCATAGGCTTCATGAGGTAAATCATCTGCCAGTAAACTGTAATATGTTTCATCATAGCAGTCTAAAGTTGAAGATCTCATAGTGTTTACTACTCTTGTGACAGGAAGTTCAGAGGCCTCTATCATGGCAGGAAAGGCTGAACATCATCAAAGGCACCGCAAAGGCAGTCAACCATCTACACACAGCACAACCTTGCATGGTTATTTGTGGAAACATCACGAGGTGTGAATGTGAAGTCATAGCTGCAGCTTCTATATGTCCAGTGAAGATGATGCTTTGAAATGAGCTTGTTTTGTGTTGTGTTCACAGTTCAAACATACTCTTGGATGAGCACCTGCAGCCCAAATTATCAGATTTCGGGTTAGCTCGTCTCAGACCCCACTCTGTCAACCAGAGCTGCACTATTGTCATGGATACAGCTTCTCATAGCAACCTTGGCTATCTCCCAGAGGATTACATCCGTGATGGCAAGCTGTCAGTCAAACTTGACGTGTACAGCATTGGCATGGTGAGCGCAGCATCCTGTTAAAAAAATTATATCCGGAGCCAGATAATATTTGAACAAATAAAGATTTATGTCTACATTTTAAGGCTAGTGATGCAGCTGCAGAATACTGGCCATTAACATTTCTTTCTCATTTATCACTGGCCTGTCATGACTTGTCCAGTTTCTTTAAAATAAACCTTTTATGTTTGTAGGTTATATTAGAGACATGTACTGGACAAAAGGTGAAACAAGAGTCAGGAAAAAGCCTGTTTTTGGTAAGAGCCTACTTGAGGAATAAAAAAAAAAATTACTTGCCAAAACAATACAAATATATCATATCATAAAAGTGTTCATATAAATAAAATGAATTTTACAAATATCTGACTCTAAAATATATATATATACACACACACACACACACACACAAGAAACTTGAGCACCAAATCAGCATAAAAGAATGATTGACAGATCATGTGACACTGAAGACTGAAGTAATGATCATAGAAATAAGTGACATTTTAAAATCTATTAAAATAAAAATTATTACTACTACCTTTTTTAATTTTAAATTAAATGTTTTAATTGTAATATTAGTTAATGATCAATATTACTATTACTATTGTCATTAAATTTTATTTGTATACTTAATTATTTAATTACTTTTTTTATTTTTTGTTTTTTGTTTATGTCTTTTGATACTGTTAATACTTTAAATTAAAGTGATAGTTCACCCAAGAAAATTCTGTTATTAATTACTCACCCTGATGTTGTTTCAACCCATAAGACCTATGTTCATCTTCAGAACAAAAATTAAGATATTTCTGATAAAACCAGAGAGATTTCTGACCCTGCATAGACAGCAATGCAACTACCACGTTCAAGAACCAGAAAGGTAGTAAAGACATCTTTAAAATAGTCGTTGTACTGTCGTGAACGTGTTCACTGCCACTTTACTGGCACCGAAGAGAAGAAATTGTTGGAAAAATATTTTTTTGTTTGTTTTCTTTGTGCACAAAAAGTATTCTTGTAGCTTCATAACAACCTCTGAGGTTAAATGGATTATTTTAACAATGTCTTTGCTACCTTTCTGCGTCTTGAATGTGGTAGTTGCATTACTGTCTGTGCAGGGTCAGAAAGCTGTAGGATTTCATCCAAAATATCTTAATTTGTGTTCCGAAGATTAACAAAGTTCTTGTGGGTTTGGAACGACATGATGATGAGTAATGAATGACAGAATTTTCATTTTTGAGTGAACTATCCCTTGAATGTAATTTATAACACAACTTTGCCTTTCACTATTTAATGCCATTGCATTTCTTTAGAGAGATGTACTGCATTCAGAGTTTGAGGAAAAAGGCTCTGTGGATGCCTGTCTGCGGTTCTTAGATCCCAAAGTTGACCACTGGCCTGCTGCTGTGGGACTCTGTCTGCTCCGAATCGGATTAGAGTGCACCGGCAGCAAAATGCGAGTCAGGCCGAGCATGGAAACGGTTTGTAAATATTCTCATTTATGCAAACATGTACATATATGAACATAATATAAACTTTATTTTATTCCTCTTCAGGTGCTTCAGAGACTAAGCCAACTTCTTCCCATGCCTGCACTGCCTGAGGACCAGCCGCACACTCTAGATGATACAATCCCTCTTCAACAGCCATACAATGGTCGCAGTCCACATCTAAACTTCCCCATTGAAGCTGATAAAATGTACAGCCCACCGGAGAAACCGCAACCTCACAGAGTTCCCAATCTCGCAGAGCCCTGTGAGTGCAGCCAGTCGGAGGTCACCTTCTTGAGTGTTGGAGGTCACGACTTGTCGCATTCCCTCAGGGAATGTCTTCAGGAAAATGACAGAGTGGTGTCAGCATCACAAAGTCTGCAGTCAGACTCTGCAGCTCGCCTGGACTTATACGGGAGTTGGCCTGTGGAGTGCAGCTGTAGCACTGGAACCGAAGCGCAGGGGTGTGAGGACTGCTGTGCCAATGGCTTCAGTCAGTCTATTTTATACGTAACTTTAGGCAAGTGGAGTCCAGAGAAATCTTTCTAGGAAGTGTCAAACTTCTTTGTCAAACTCAATACAAACTAAATTATGTTCAAGCAGGTTCGGAAGTAATATTCAGTATTTTTCTTTTTCAGATGATGATGCCCAGCCCTCGCAGAATGTCATCACAAATCCAGCAAAAGAGAAAATAAGGAATAAAATACATCTGTACAACCAGGGGTTAATAAAAACCGAAGAGCTTCTTTCGCTAAAATCAGAGTGATTCAGCAATAGGTTGGATATCTTCACAAAAAAACGAACTCTGGGATTTTTATCAGCAGTGGGGAGTGTTGGAGCTCATTTTATTTGAATGGTTTTGTTTTTGTTTTGTTTTTGCTGCTTTAAAAAATATGTAAAGATATTTTAATAGTATTTTTATATTTATCTGCTTATATACATACATGGTTTATTTACAAACTGAGTTTTTAACATTAACAAGGAGATAAAATGTGGATGTGTGGATGCTGCAAAAATTATTGCAAATATTAACCACAATATATCTTACGCAGACCTGCAACAACTGTCACTCTGAAGGGTGTAGATAATATTTTAGCCTGTTCCTTCTTTATAATTCGTTAAAGCAATTATTTATTATTTTTCTCACATCACGTCAGAAACACTTCCCCTTGTTTCCACTTCCTCATAAAGCCTACAAATCTCCATGCTTCAGCGAAGCTCTCTGTAAGTTTGTTTTTGACGACTGGATTAATTGAGAGAGACAATGGGCTTCTAATTTGATCTAATTTATCTACGTACAAGTTATAAAAAATAATGTAAAATGTTCTATCCATAATTAAAGAAACAAGTGAAACTTTACGGAGACTTAGTTTGGGAATATTTGGCTGTGCGGTGGCGCAGATCTGAGTCAGATATGGCGCGAAGTATCGTGTCTGAACAAACCATAACTGGTTACATTCTAGCAAACAAGGAGGATGATGATGTAGAAAACGAAGATGAAGAAGAGGAAATACAGACAGAATTTTTGGACATGAAGGAGGTGAAGTCGGTATCATCTGGAGGAAAAGTGTTTAAGTTCTCCGTACCTGCTTCCAAAGAAGGTATGGGCATATTAGGTTTACTAATAAACAGACCAACTTTCAAAGCAGCTATTGCTGTTTAACTCATTTATCTCCTAACTAAATTTTTGGCTAAATTAAATATTCACATTGCAGTCTTTTGTCTGAAGTCTTTCGACTGTCATAGTAACATCATAAATGTGTGGTGGTTTCGCCTGCCAGAATTGTTTTAAAATCGGTTACATAACTAAATAATAACTAGTTAGTCCTGGTCAACCGTGCCCCGCACACAGGGCCATATTTACGCAAGCATTCTGGGCACCTGTTCGCTCGGTCATTGGGCCCAAACACAATAGATATTTTTTTCCCGCTATGGGCTATCTACAACAGTAAGAGAAATAAAATCGCAAAAGACGTTGAGCAAATAAATAAAACAAACAATAGGGTAAAAATGGCAAACTATTTCCATGTCTTCCACCTTTTTCCCTTACGAAAGAAAAATATATTTACCAATATATTTCTTAAAATGATAGCCTATATTGTAATATATTATTTTCCCTTTTTATTTTCTAATATTTTATAAATTTGCATACATTTAGTAATATATTGATGATACATATATTATACAATATATTGCAAAATATACAAATGATTGCCGCTTTCAATATATTGCAATATATTGGAAAAAATAAATATATATATAAGAATATATGCCTAATATATTACATGATATTTTCCAATATACTGCAATATATTTTTGTTTCATAAGGGTTAATGTATGCTATGGATGCGCACACACTCGGACGGAAACTTCTTGTCACAGCTGTATCGCGAATTGATCAATAAAACAGTTTGGTGGTGCCCTAGGCAAATGCTTAGTTCGTCTACCATAATGTATTATATTTAGTGTACACTTTTTACAGGTAAAAGTTACAAACTTTACATTGTTAGATGTTAAATTACTGTATGCCACTGTTGCATCTCATTCCTGAAAGAGAGAGACTAAGCTTGTTGCCATTGTACATGTTTTTTATCTTTTGCAGTGTCATTCATGGCTAATAATGAGATTGAGCCATACAAGGTTAAGGGCCGTTTTCACCTTTGTGATCCATGGTGGGAGGTAACCTGCACAGTTCGCCGTGTCAATAAGCACAAGTTTTCTACCATCCCCTCCAGCTATCCCTCCTACAGTGTCCGCACAAATCTGAGTTCAGACTCAGAGGACCATTCCCTTGTGCCTCTTTTTCTTAAAGCATGTGGTGCAAAACCTGGGTTTGTTACAGAGTTTATGAAATTTTTGTCCAAAAACGTGGTGGAGCTTATCAATGTGCTGGATGTCCTGCAGGATTTTGAAGATTCAGCACTAAATCATAAAGCTGCGGCTCAAGAGCTCAAGTCAAATCTCAAGAACTCAGGTTGGACCACTCATCACATATTTTTCAAAATAATTATAACAATTTAGCCCATTCAGTAGCTTATTGAAGGACCACTCCAATGTTTGCTTAAGTAAGTTAGTAGATTGTATTTGAAGTGATCTATCCACCTTATTGTTCGATGCTGAAGTAAGCTGATGGGCAAGACTTCATTAGCCACTATAGGGAAATAACGAGAGTGCTTTTTGCACTACAAACCAGTGTGTTCATAATTAAAATAAAGCATTAAAATAACATGGAAAGGCACAACAATTTGTAAGCAGCAAAACAAGCTGTTTTGTACAACTAACAATAGCTGGCACAGATGAGACTGGAAGCCAGACCCATAAAATTTACAAATGGCTGCGTCTACTCTTATAGAAAAAATAAGGTGGATATAAGAGAATATTATGTTACGAACTTTACAAAAAATATTATTGTAAAATAAAGACTCAAAGTATCATTAGAATGTGAAAGAAAGACAAGGCAAAATTTTTGTGTGAATATAAATTTAAATTTGATCAAAGTAGTATTTGTATATTAAAATATATTTTAGTGATGTTATATAAAGATGAATTGGTATATTTATTACACTCCTTTCAAATGATTAGTGTATCTTTAGTTAGATTGTTATATAAACATCCCGTCATTAGTGATTTTTACACAAATCGTTTGTTGATTTCATATCTGACATGACTGTTAAAAATGATATTACTGTGCTTGTTGTTTGTCATTTTGTCCTGAAAAACAGTGGCTTGGACACATGTGATAGTTGCCAGAAAATACCCTCAAATCATGAAATACTTGCCAACATTGTTACCAGGCCAGTTTATGGACATAATAAGCAATGGAAAGATGAAAAACTCCCGGGATACCACTGAAGAAACTCCGGAGCAGCAGACTAACACGCACGTATTGGAAAAACTGGAGCAGTTGATAAAGACTGATGTTTGGAAGTTGGGCTTCCACTATGTAAGCACAAATCTGTTTTTTTTTTCTTTTGTCTTCAACCTCTTCATCCACCTCAGTCCTTCAGCCTGTTCTACTTGTCCATCTGTTCAAACTTCAAGCTTTTAAAACAGTTCACTTTCAGACATAGCTTTCCTTCTCTAGTTTTTGGATGTTGCTGAAACATTTTTTATAAATATTATTTATTTTTTATTTTAAGTTTTTGCATATTCTTTATCAGGTTGTTGTCTCAATGTTGTCATGTTTTCTGACAGATCATGTTTAGAGAATTCCATATGATCAGATGTGAAGCAAAGCTCGAAGCTTTCAAGGTTTGTAATTTGCTCAGCCGAATGACTGGGGAGCAGCGTAACGGCTTAGAATTGTATGCTAAACTCAAAGACTACTGCAGAGACACTGGCAGCACATACATTGAACAGAATATGCTGCTGGAGAAAATGCAACAGTGGAAAATTGAAGATGCAGGGTTCTCGTTCCTTCACAAGCATGATGTGCTGAAACTGGAGAACAACAAGGTGGCACTTCACAACTTCTTCAGCTATGAGAAAGGCATTGCTGAATGCTTGAGGGCCCTGATTGAGGGAGAACCCTGGGTGATCGACTTGAATGTGAGGAAGGTTCTTCAAAGAGCTCATGATGACTTAAATCACTCTGCTAAAGAGTTAGATGAGGATCAAGTGCGAGCAGCAGAAATGATGTGCACCAACCCGGTGACGGTGATCAGTGGGAAAGGAGGTTGTGGGAAGACCACATTGGTCTCCCTAGTGTTTAAGATGGCCATGGAGAAACAGACCAGAAACAGTGACAGTGATGAAAAGCCTCCTATTGAAGTTCTCCTCACTGCTCCTACAGGGAGAGCTACTTCAGTTCTTACTAAAAGAACCGGCTGCACTGCTTATACTTTGCACCAGGTACAGCCACATTGCACAAGTACCGTAAAATCAATGTTACTGTATGATGTTCCTTTTTGTGTGTTCATCTTTTTAAGGTTTTATGGAGCTTCATGAACAGAAAAAAACAAGAAAATGGAAATCTTCAAGAATGGAAGTTCTCGAAGGTGCGGGTGCTGGTGGTCGACGAGGGGAGCTTGGTGTCTGTTCAGATGCTTCACTCTGTTCTCAGCATGCTTACCAAACACGCAGAACTCCAGAAGTTCATCTTCTTGGGTAAGAGCAAACTGCATGTGTATCAGATTTCAATAATGGTTATAAACAGCTGTATTTGATTCATTTTGTTTTGTGTCTGCAGGAGATGTGAGACAGTTGCCCAGCATTGAACCTGGAAACACACTGTACGATCTGTTTGAAGGTTTCAGGAAGGTCCGGTGGGCTATTGAGATGCGGACCAACCATCGTTCTGAGTCTGAGCTCATCGTCAGAAACGCTGGACTGTGAGCAGATTGTTTGAGCGCTATACTTTTGATTAGAAAATAAGGAAGCACTTTATTTTACAGCCCTGTTCCATATGTACATACTATATACTTATTATAACAATTACAATAACTGGGTAATAACTATGCAGTAACCCTGAACCTAACCCTAAATCTAACCTTAACCCATGTAGTTACCTTATACTCAAATGCTTTTGACTTTAGGTACACTGTAGGTACAAATATTAATGCTATTTCTTGCTGAATCCTAATACAAGTTTAGTTCACATTCTAGTACTCATACTCATAGTGTTACTGTTGTTATATTTTTATTCAAAATCTTTCAGTATCTCAGAAATGGGAAAAAAAAGACGTTACAATCCTGTGGAGTTTGATGCCACCATAAACATGACAACACCCTCCACAGTGCCATCTGACAAAAGTTTCATTTTTGTCCAAGTCAGTGAGAAGGATGATGGTAAGTGAGCATTTTACAACACAATTTCATTATGACATGTTATCAGTGTCGTTTCTAGGCATAGGCAAACTAGGCGGTCACCTAGGGTGCCACCAGCTGAAGGGGCGCCAATGAGCACTCGTACTGGCACTATATTTAGCAGGGTTGTGATAATGAGTGGCATGTTCACCCTGAAATATGACTGCCGCCCCCACTGGATCCCCCAACATTATTGAGTTAGATTACTATCAATCTGATAAGGCCTGTATGACATTGGATTAGAGCACTGTCAATTGCTGCTTGATGGTTGCATGCAAAGTTTGCATTTGGAGTGCTCAAACCACGCCATTAGATAGGTGGGCTCTGTCAGTGCTTTGGCAAGGTAACACTTTATTTGTTTGCTATGCAATAAAGCTAAGTTCAAAGGCCAATTTAAAATATTGGCACAGTAAATAAAGTGCACAAAATCAGTATGTTTTAGGCAGTGTATGGAGGATGAAACCTGCAAAAACAATAAATAAGTAAATAAATAAATATGCAACATGCTAATGAGAGAGTGACAACCATTTCATAGCAACTTTAAAGTGTTCCTATATGTCTTAATTATGATGCACACTTTTTAGATTTTTATGATTTATTCACTAAACTGTCAAATTATATATAAAAAATGCTATTTTTCTTTGTCAAGTAATTAGTAACGAGTAATTTTATCAATCCATAATTATTTGCGTATTTATTTATTTTTAGTTTTTGCAGGTTTTGTCCTCCATAGCAATGGACTTGTATAAAGATCAGTACATCCTTTATTAAACCGCTTTGTCAAGTTTAATGCAACCTTACCAAGGTGTTGAAAACGTTATATTAACAGTCAATTTAAAAATCATGCATTCAGATTTGTGTAACTTACAATGGGCTGAATGTCCACAAATTAGTGTCATTACTATGACAACCAATTTCAGTGTGACAAGAAACTGGTGACTGAATACACACACACACACACACACATACTATATATATAACACACACACACACACATACTATATATATATATATATATATATATATATATATATATATATATATATATATATATATATATATATATATATATATATATATATATATATATATATACAGTATTGTTCAAAATAATAGCAGTACAATGTGACTAACCAGAATAATCAAGGTTTTTCGTATATTTTTTTATTGCTACGTGGCAAACAAGTTACCAGTAGGTTCAGTAGATTCTCAGAAAACAAATGAGACCCAGCATTCATGATATGCACGCTCTTAAGGCTGTGCAATTGGGCAATTAGTTGAATTAGTTGAAAGGGGTGTGTTCAAAAAAATAGCAGTGTGGCATTCAATCACTGAGGTCATCAATTTTGTGAAGAAACAGGTGTGAATCAGGTGGCCCCTATTTAAGGATGAAGCCAACACTTGTTGAACATGCATTTGAAAGCTGAGTAAAATGGGTCGTTCAAGACATTGTTCAGAAGAACAGCGTACTTTGATTAAAAAGTTGATTAGAGAGGGGAAAACCTATAAAGAGGTGCAAAAAATGATAGGCTGTTCAGCTAAAATGATCTCCAATGCCTTAAAATGGAGAGCAAAACCAGAGAGACGTGGAAGAAAACGGAAGACAACCATCAAAATGGATAGAAGAATAACCAGAATGGCAAAGGCTCAGCCAATGATCACCTCCAGGATGATCAAAGACAGTCTGGAGTTACCTGTAAGTACTGTGACAGTTAGAAGACGTCTGTGTGAAGCTAATCTATTTTCAAGAATCCCCCGCAAAGTCCCTCTGTTAGAAAAAAAGGCATGTGCAGAAGAGGTTACAATTTGCCAAAGAACACATCAACTGGCCTAAAGAGAAATGGATGAACATTTTGTGGACTGATGAGAGTAAAATTGTTCTTTTTGGGTCCAAGGGCCACAGGCAGTTTGTGAGACGACCCCCAAACTCTGAATTCAAGCCACAGTACACAGTGAAGACAGTGAAGCATGGAGGTGCAAGCATCATGATATGGGCATGTTTCTCCTACTATGGTGTTGGGCCTATTTATCGCATACCAGGGATCATGGATCAGTTTGCATATGTTAAAATACTTGAAGAGGTCATGTTGCCCTATGCTGAAGAGGACATGCCCTTGAAATGGTTGTTTCAACAAGACAATGACCCAAAACACACTAGTAAACGGGCAAAGTCTTGGTTCCAAACCAACAAAATTAATGTTATGGAGTGGCCAGCCCAATCTCCAGACCTTAATCCAATTGAGAACTTGTGGGGTGATATCAAAAATGCTGTTTCTGAAGCAAAACCAAGAAATGTGAATGAATTGTGGAATGTTGTTAAAGAATCATGGAGTGGAATAACAGCTGAGAGGTGCCACAAGTTGGTTGACTCCATGCCACACAGATGTCAAGCAGTTTTAAAAAACTGTGGTCATACAACTAAATATTAGTTTAGTGATTCACAGGATTGCTAAATCCCAGAAAAAAAAAATGTTTGTACAAAATAGTTTTGAGTTTGTACAGTCAAATGTAGACACTGCTATTTTTTTGAACACACCCCTTTCAACTAATTGCCCAATTACACAGCCTAAAGAGCGTGCATATCATGAATGCTGGGTCTTGTTTGTTTTCTGACAATCTACTGAACCTACTGGTAACTTGTTTGCCACGTAGCAATAAAAAATATACTAAAAACCTTGATTATTCTGGTTAGTCACATTGTACTGCTATTATTTTGAACAATACTGTATATATATATATATGTTACATTGGGCATGAAATTGGCTAGAAATGGGCCTGCATGTTATAATTAGAATGTCATGTTTGGTTGATTATTAAAGAGAAACAGCTGTAATTTAAATATTTATTTGATGTGTATTTTAAATATATTTTGGTTAGCGCTCCAGGAAGCCCTTAAATTCTTACTCAAGGAAGCTCCTGGTCTCAAAGATCATAAATCATCACAGATTGTGGCATTTATGAGGTAAGATCTCATTCAAAGGTAAAAAAAAAACCCAAGGTGATATCCTTAAACTCCTTCTCATGTTTAAATTATCTTCGTTTCTCAAAGGGAAACCTACAACTTGGAAAGAACCATATGTAAATAGTATGTTGCTCACAGAAGATCAATTTTGATCAATTTTGACACAACCCATATTTAAAACTCTCAGTTTGGCCCTCCTGTCACTTACAACTCAAAAACTTGCATTGCAACAAATGTAGTTGAGTCCCAAATAAATGGTAACCTAAAATTATTGCTTTTACTTAAAGGAGGGACTGTCAGTTGATCAATGAGCTTTGCTGCAGGCATTATTCACATCATGTTACAAAGTAAGTAAAATCATACTAATTTAAATTTCATCACCTTTACTGGTTCCCTTTTTAACAGTTTGTATTCCTATTTTGTTTCCGTTAGGACTCATGAAAATAAAATATACTTTGAAGTTGGGGATAAAGTATGCTGCACAAAAAATGGCTATATCTCAGAAGCAGATAATGACAACATGGAAGAAGCGCATGCACATGATATTGCTGGAACGTCCCAAGATATTCCAAGTACCCAAAGAAAAAATGAACAGAAGCAAGTGAAAAAAGAAAGAATGTGCAATGGGGAAATTTTCTTCATTAAAGCGGTGAAGTGTTTGGGAAAATGCCTTGATTTGATATTGTCTTGCTTTTTTTTTTACAATACTAAAAAGTCTTTAATCTGAAATATGTGGTGTTAAAGTAAACTGACATCAATTTGTGAGCAGTTAGAATGATTACATGAATTTGATTGATGCATTTTTATGATATTTTACATCCAAACACAGGATGTAATTGACAAGGATATGGGAGCAAGATGCAAAACAAGACGCTACTTGACCCTAGATGATGAAAACGGCCGTGTGGTGACTTCTAACTACAGTGAACTACAGAAAGAGTGTAAACTGTGCCATGCTTGGGCAAGAACCATTCACACCTTTCAGGTCTACAGTTCACACATACACTCTGGATGATCTTTGTTTAAAATGAACACCTAATATTAGCATCTGTCTCAGTTTCATGCAACTAATCATGTTTTGTCTTCACCTTAGGGCTCGGAGGCTGAAACAATTGTGTACGTTCTTGGAAATACCTTTGTTCAAAACTGGCAGCACGTATACACTGCGGTGACGCGCGGTCAGAAGCGTGTGTATGTGGTGGGTAGAGAGCGTGATCTAGCAAGAGCCATTGAGAAAAGGATCACCCCTCGTAACACACGACTGCGTGGCCGTGTCAAGGAGATAGTTGCCCAACTAAATTTTGAGGACTCTTTCACTCAGTCTGATTGCAGTCCAGACTCAAAGCGTCAGAGAGTGAACTAATAAAAGTGACAGAGTAAAACATCTGTAAATGATCAAAAGTACACTGATATTCTTTTTAACCTATGGCCTACTCTTGCTCTAGCAAACCACTTCAGAAGAGTATCCATTGGAAAGCAGAAACTGAAGTCCCAAATATCACAGCAAGGAGATGATGATTCCCTGATGATTCCTAATTCAAGATCTAATTCAAACCAGTGCAAATACAAAGTCTCAGGATATTTACTTTAAAACAAATATGCTGTATTTGAAAGAAACGATTGCACTATTTCTTTTTCAGTAATGATAGAATACATTTTATTTCTATTATTGTTAACTTTCTGAAATTAGGTAGTCTTAATAATGCATTTGTATAAGTGATTATACTATTGACATTATGTGGCACTGTCTTACCCAGGTATATGAATATATTATAATATATCAAATATTAATCATGTAATCAGATTTTGTGTGTGTGTGTGTTTGTTAAATTTGAATTATGCTTTTTATTACAATATAACGTATTTGTTCTCAGCTCTGCATCTTCTCTATTTTACTTTTGACTGGATATTCTAACTGTTTTGATGGCATGTTTTTATGTTATTTTTTATTTTTATTATTACTTTGTCTGAATGGCATGTAATGGGATGTGCACGTCTAACATTTCGGCACAATTGTCAATATACAATGAACATTAAATAAATATTAAGAATGATTAAAATAATTTATGTTGATTTCTTTGTTAATCACAATTAAAATACATCTACATGCAGTTTGATGTTCAGGTTATCTTTATGCTATTTTTATCCTCCCTTTGGTTTGTTAAAAAAAAAAAAAAAGTAAAATAAAATAAAAAGTAGCTGACTGCAGATTTATCGAGCTTGAAATATTACATTTGGGACCAGAAAGAAAATGATAATAATTACATATAGAATTATTAATATAATACAGGTTTATTTAGTTTTTGTTTAACCTTTTTTATAATGTTATAAAATAGGTTTTGCATGCAATTAATAAATAAAAATGAAATTATTTTTCCCCTATACTCTTGAATAAATGCATTTTATTTTTTAATACTATGTCTGATAGTTTTGTTTATTTTTGACTTGTTTAGTGAATCCATTGACAGGAAGCTGCAAATAAACTGATCGGACTTTTATTTTGGCGTAATGCGCCAATGTTGACTGCTTACAGTCAACGAGTCAAGAACTGAACCGCGAACTGTCGAAATCTTTAAACATGGCGCTGCAAAGTCCCACCGCTGGACTAAAAACCATAACTGGTTACATTTTGCCCGAACGACACGCTGTACAGTCAAACCAAGAAGATGTTTCTGAAAGTGAAGATGAAGAAGAGGAAACACAGCCCGAGTTTCTGGACATGAAAGAGATGGATTCTGTTTCATCTGGGGGAAACATGTTTAAATCTTCCGTGGTGGCGTCAAAAGAAGGTAAAACAACACATTTACTAACAAACATTTGTTATCCCTTGGTTGTTTAATTGTTAAATGATCACAAGGTGAAAAAAATAAACAGTTTTAACAAGTAAATAGATAAAACATCAAATATTTTTATTGTTTAACTTTGCTAGTCACGTAACGTTAACCATGTTTACGTTTTACGCGGTTGCAGGTAAGATATAGAAACCGTGTTTATATTGTTTCATTGTAATAAGAAAACAAAGTATCAATGTTTACATATGGACGTTTTTTATGTGTTAAATTGGGGGTAAACGTATTCATAATAAAACATAACAAATGTTATAAGTTACTCTTTGTATTTTGTTTTTGATAATGCCTTTTCCCGTGTAATGTTTATCTTGTATGCCATTTTTTTCACTTTCAGGCATGTTTGCTTAATTTGTAATTTCCTCTCTTAAATTGTTATTGTAATTCCTTATATTGTAAAATTATTTTATTTCAGAGCTGTAAATCTTTAAATTTTGAGTAACGTTAACCTGTGAACACCAAAACAAGCATGGCACATCACTGACCTGCAAGTAGTGATAGATTTGTTTATTTACTTTGTTACAGGTATCCTTTGTTACAGTCTACCTGTCACAAGAAAACATAATCATATGTAAAGGTTATTTAGTTACAAAGTCTCCTGTTTACAGTTTCACTGTTAAAATTAATCTTATTACAGATAATGTTGCTATAACAAAGCGTTTAGTACAATCAACATTGTTATGTCTAAATTCTGTTAAAATCTACCTTTCATTTTGTCTCACTTCTTGAAGATAATGAAGCTTATTTGTACATTAACTCACTTGTATTATTTTTGTTTATATACATATAGTCTTTATTTAGGGATCAAAAGGCCTCATGCATGTCTTATCATTTTCTTTTGCAGTTCCATTCATGGTCGGTAATAAGATGTATCAGGTTGATGGCCGTTTTCCCCTCCATGACCCCTGGTGGGAGGTTACCTGTACAATTCGCCAAGGCCGGCACAAAAATTTTGTTAAAGGCTTCCCCTCCTACAGACTCCGTACTGATCTGGGAACAGAGGGCCGGTCACTTGTGTCTCTCTTTCTTAAAGCATGTAAGGCAGAACCTGACTTTGTTAACTTGTTTATGGAGTGGTTGCCCAACGACAGACGTGTGGAGCTTGGCAATGTGCTGGACGTCCTGCAGGATTTTGAAGATTCATCTCCTGAGAATAAAGCTGTGGCTAAACAGCTCAAGTCAAATGTCAATCGCTCAGGTTGGAAATGTATACCATGTTTGCTTCTATAATTTCTATGACACAAGTAAAGTGATTTTTGGTAGAATTATTACATTTAGCAAAAATTCTAAACATGTTTTGTCGTAAAACAAAGACACAGAAGAGCCTCGGCACAACCAGACCTGAAGTAACTTTCTAGAGCTTAATCTGATGCCTGAACCTTAAATAGACACTTCTGCATGTATAATGAATATGAAAAAGTGATATTGATAACATAATCATATCTATGTACTTTAATCAAAACAGCGGCATGGACACACATTCGAGTTGCCAGCTTGTACCCTGAAATCATGAAATACTTACCGACATTGCTGCCAGGCCAGTTTATGGACATAATAAACAAAGGAAGGATGGATCACGTGCCAGAAACTTCTAAGCGAGATGATTCTACAACTACAGAAGGAAGCGATACAAATGTATTGGCCAAACTTGAGGAGCTCATTAAAACTGATGTATGGAAGCTGGGCTTCAATTATGTAAGATGGCTACTCTGATGGTTTGGTTTGAAATCTTAAGCTTACTTTATTTCCTGCATTGTTTTTTAAATTTTTTAATATGATTATTTTTCAACAGATCATGTTTAAAGAATTACATCTGGTCCGATGTGAAGCACAAATGGAGGCCTTCAAGCTCTGTCATTTATTTTGGAGTATCCCGGTGCTGCAACGTAATGCCTTGCTGTTGTATACAGAACTGAAAAGACACTGCGGAGCCACTGGTAGCACATACGCCGACCGGGAGCTGCTGGAGAAGAATATATCGAATGAGACGGGACATCTGGGCACCTGGGAAGCTTTAAGTTTCCTTGTGGAGCAGGGGGTGCTTAAAAGAGAAGGTGACAGGGGTGGCACTTCGGAACCTCTTCGGCTACGAGAAAGGCATTGCCGAATGCTTGAGGGGCCTTGTTGAGGGAGACCCCTGGAAGATCCACTTGGATGTGAGAGAGGTTCTTCGTGAAGCTCAACTGGATAGATTAAGGGCGAAGGCCCGGGAAAACCACAGTATGACTCTCTCTAAGAAATCTAAGGCTGATGCAAAAACATCAGTTTCAGAAGCACAAAATGACATTGTTCAGGAGGTTAAGGTTGAGCAGATGGATCTTGCGTTTCCTCAGCCTGCTACTTCAAGCGCAGTCCATCACAATGGAGCAATTACAACATGTGATTCTTGTCAGTCCTATGAAATTACAAAGCTCACTATTAAGGAGGAAAGTGTAACTTCAGACTCCTCAAATGACTCCACTAACTTTGACATTGATCCCTCAACTATAGAGCTAGACCCCGATCAAGTGCGAGCAGCAGAAATGATGTGCACCAACCCGGTGACTGTGATCAGTGGGAAGGGGGGTTGTGGGAAGACCACAGTGGTCAGCCTGGTGTTTAAGGCGGCCATTGAGCAACAGACAAGTGACAGAGAAGAGGTGCTGAAGGCCTGTGAGGACTTTCAGAATGACTCTCAGGGGTCCAGTAATGGTCTGCTGTCAGATGTTCACAAGGAGAAAAAAGATAATGAAAGTAGTGACAGTGATGAAAAGCCTGTAGAGGTTCTCCTCACTGCTCCTACAGGAAGAGCTGCTTCACTTCTCACTAAGAGAACCGGTTTCACTGCTTATACTATGCACCAGGTATAGTCTGCGTAACCTAACATAACTTTACATTACATCGAATTTCCTGATATAACCTTACATGACTTAAAGATTACATACAAACATAAGGATTAAAATAATACACTAGATACAACTTTACATGACTTAATTTCTTCTGCAACATAACATAATGTTACATAAACAATTGTACACAACATAACAATATAAACACAAGTTAACATATATTTACACTACATATCATAACAACTTTACATATAACTGTATTTCACAGTTGCATAAAATTTTAATGATGGTACATGTCTTAAACTTTACATTATATTAGATAAAGTGTCATAATATAGTAATACTAATAATAATATAACTTTACTAACTTAATCATAACAACTTTACATAGTATTTCGCAGCATTATATGCCATAAACATTACGTAAAATTTCAGAACTTAATGTTAATTATTGTATTAATTTTTTTTTACAGTGGAACATTGTATTTCATAACATAATGTTACATATACAGTACATAACGTAATACTACTTAATATTTCTTGACATTTAAACAGCATTTACTTAACTTTAGAAAACATTTTATACATCACACTTGTACAAGGTTTGGTAATGGTTAATGCACTGTTGCTGTTTTAACATGTTTCAGTTGCTTTAAATACCTTGTATTAGTTACATATATTACACAGAAAAAAATCCCCATTCTTTTAGGTTTTATGGAGTTTCATGAACACAAAAAAAGATGGAAGTGGAAATCCTGAGGCATGGAAGTTCTCGAAGGTGCGGGTGCTGGTGGTCGACGAGGGGAGCTTGGTGTCTGTTCAGATCCTGCACTCTATTCTCAGCATGCTTACCAAACACGCAGAACTCCAGAAGTTCATCCTTTTGGGTAAAGGCATATTGCGTGCATAATACTTTTTTTTAGGGTTTATTTACAATGCATTTTATTGGCAACATTATTCTATAGCTTAAGTACCTTCTTGTATTACTATTAAACAAGCAAAAACATTTATTTGTCTCTGCAGGTGATGTGAGACAGTTGCCCAGCATTGAGCCTGGAAACACACTGTACGATCTGTTTACAGGTCTCAGGAAGGTCCGGTGGGCTATTGAGATGCGGACCAACCATCGTTCAGAGTCTGAGCTCATCGTCAAAAACGCTGGAGTGTGAGCAGATAGTTTGAATTCTTCAATGTTTTATAGGGTTATATAAATTAATACAATCTTCCTCCTTTTAGTACCTTTGTGGTTCACAGACTGCCGTGTGTGTGTATGTTTAATATGGACTCAAACCTTTATTAATTATACTTTTGTTATTTCCATAAACTTTCAGCATCTCAGAGATGGGTATAAAAAAACATTACAGTCCTCTGGAGTTTGATGCCACTGTAGACATGATGAGACCTTCCAAAGTGCCATCTGACAAAAGGTTCATTTTTGTCCAAATCTGTGGTGAAAATGATGGATTTGGTAAGTGAGCAGTTATGAAAAATGTGAACATGTTGGATGTTTTTCAGTGCATTTATTCTTTTTAGAACACTTTGTTTTTATAAGCTGGGACTGTAGAATGATGTGTGGTAATTACACTGTGACTGTGCCTCAGAAGCACATCAATTGCTCATGCATCAAAGGTGTGAACCTGACGGCCCGTGCAATCAGAATAGCAAAAGAAACAGACTTAGATCGGTTAGACTTAGATATTGGTTCCTGTATGTCTAGCATATTGCAGGATTTCAAAGGATAGTTCCTGAAAACACACTTCCTGTCATCTGTGAATCCTTCGACACCTTGGGTTGAGATCAGTCAATCAATCCAGAAGCTAGACAGCCATCTTCAATACATTTCACTCCCCACAAGCACTTTGGTGCAAGTTTATTGCAATTATAATAACAAAAGCTCTTGACGAACATTATTGTATGAGGTGTAATGTTACGAATTCACTATAATGGGCAAAATGTCTGTATTTGAAGTTTATTTAATCATATTTTGCTGCATAGACCTCCAGGATGCCATTACATTCTTACTTCAGGAAGGTCCTGGACTGGAGGATCATAAATTGTCACAGTTTGTGGCTTTCAGAAGGTAAGACCGATTACAGTTTGTCACACTATGCTGAGAATCTTTTTCTGCAAATGCTGTCCCTGAGGCTAAAATTGCTGTTCTTACTGTTCACAGAAAGGACTGCGAGTTGATCAATGAGCTTTGTTGTAAACATTATTCTAAACATATTACAAGGTGTGTGAATAGAAGTTATTCCTTTTCTTATAACTAAATAAGTAGGACCTTTATAGGTTATGTTTTTAGCAAATATTTTGGTGTTAATATTCAGTTTCATTTATTTCAGGACTTCCAAAAACAAATTGAACTTTCAACCAGAAGATAAAGTTTGCTGCACTAAGAATGGCTATGTGACACACCATGAGGAAAAGAAAGAAGTAGTGACTTCCTCTGATACTGCCAGAGCTGAACAAGACCGCGCTCGGTCTTCCCATGATGATGCTGGAAATCAGACACAAAATGAACAGACGAAAGAGAAGAAAAAGCGACTGTGCAATGGGGAAATTTTCTTCATTAAAGATGTACTGATTATTTATTGAGCAATTTATATTTGTTTTCATTTAATACTCCCAAATTCTGGCTGGAGAAATAGAACAAGTATTTTTTAAATTCTTTATAAATTCTAAATGCTTAGTTTTAAGTACATGAGTAATTATATATAAATGTAACTTGCCATTGTTATTGTTTATCAATCACAGGATGTGACTAAAGAGGATGAGGAAAACGGACGTAAATGATACGCTTCCTGACACTAGATGATGACAATGGATGTGTGGTGACTTGTAGCTACAGGGAGCTACAGAGAGAGTGTAAACTGCGCCATGCTTGGGCAAGAACCATTCACACCTTTCAGGTACTGATCCTCTGTTAATTTATGGCCCCATTCACACCTGACATCAGCATTTGTTTCAGCTTCATGCAGCTCTTTGTTTTCTCACTTTAGGGCTCAGAGGCCGAAACTATTGTGTACGTTCTCGGAGACAGCACTGCTCAAAACTGGCAGCACGTATACACTGCAGTAACACGCGGTCAGAAGCGTGTTTATGTGGTGGGTAGAGAGCGTGATCTAGAAGAAGCCATCAAGAGATGGATCATCCCCCGTAACACACGATTTGTGCCGCTTCGTCACGAACGTAGTTTCCCAGCAATGTCCTGAAGTCTCGTTGACTCAGTCTGCCTTCAGTCAGAATCAAGTAGAAACTCCTGTGAACCACGGTTTCGGCCCTTCACAGTCCACACCAGTGGCCTCGCAGACCCCTAGTCGCCACCACTCGAAGCTGTCCAGACCTTCATGTGTACACCACCTCTATAAAGATCGAAATGAACGAAGCCATCAAACATCAAACGATATCCATTTACAAGATGATGTAGCATTCACTCAAACCTACTCTTGGTCGCCTATGGACAGTTGCGATGAGCCAAGCAAAATGCACAATGAAAATGCATTCGAATTATCCAATCATGTTGATAATGCGCCACTGTTAGAAGAGTTCAGCTCTCCCTCGAATGAATGCAGTAGGGGCTCTAAACGGGTTATCCCTGTAGACATCTGCTCTACACCAACTAAACAACCAAAGGTAATGGATGCACTAGAACATCTGGAAATGATAAACAAAAAATGTGTCATTATGTAACTGTGATTACAAAATAATAATTGCTAACTGTTTAATGGATGAAGATCTCAATAAGCTTTACTTGCCACGTGTACATTGGTGCAATGACATTTATAATTGTGGCAATGATGAAGAAATATGTATTTACACTAATATATTATAAATTAAAAAAGATGCAGCAAAGCAATGAAATAAAAAGTGCAAACAGATGTCCATGTATTATCAAACACTGAATTGAATATGCAGAAATAATCATTTTAATTGGATGATGTGTCAGATCTTTATGTTTAAGATTATAAAATTCATTGCAAATCATTTTCAAAATGTATAATATATAATGTCCATGTGATATTATTGGAAATGTAAGTCCTATACTAAAGGTTTTTTGGCTGAATGTGCATAACATTCTGTCATCTCCTCTCCAGCAAACCACTTCAGAAGAGTCTCCGCTGGGCAGCTCAAGGCTGAAGCTTCTGTCCATTACCAGTCCCGCCCCAAATCTGGAAGGCAGCTCTTCCCAGACAATTCATGTTCTCACAGGAAACCGCCTTAGTGTGGTCCGTGCCAAGACCACGTCGAAGCTGTAAAGAATGTAATTAATGCGTATTTTGGGGGGTGGTTTTCAGAGCATTTGGATGAGCACGAGTTAGCGTTTACATAACGATTAATTATGAATAATTTGCTAATTTCACTCATGATTTCTGTTATCTAAAATAGGACTTTACTGTTTAATAATAGTCATAAGAAAAAGAATGCCAAGAATAACTATATCTTGTTATATATTGTGATACTGTGGAAGAAATGTGTGAGTTCCATTTGCTGTAAGGCATCCTTAGAAAATCATTATTTTTAAATCATATGTAACTAACAATTGTGTAAAAGAATGATAAAATCTGAAATTTGCCATTTTACACACCAATACAAGAAAACGTTACGTATCTAGATCAGATTTGTAATTGAAGCTTGTCCTTGTTTCTTACGATGTCATTTTAAAATACTTTTATATGTTTATCTAATATCTTACTAGCAAACTAGCAAACGTTATGCAGGGTATAAAAAAAAAAAAAGAAAAAACTCCCCTCAGTGTTTATATAATGTAAATCAAAGTTTCTATCTATTAGGGCCAGAGCAATGTTTTGTTCTACACTGAAGAATTTAGGATTTCTTAACAACGGTTAGGATGCACTTTAAAATCTCAATACATTTTGATTGGTCATTGTATTGTTATTGTTGCCATAATTTCACTTTTTATTTAAAGCCTGAAGGATGTGACAGGTTATTTTAAAAGCTCAGCATGACAGTTGTCTAACAATAAACCACTGAACAGTAGCATTTTTGTTTGTTTGTTTATTCAAATTCAAATGCCTGCTTGATCTATGTATATGAAATATTCTTGTCCTTTTAACTTCACTTTTAATATTTCAATATACACATTTTGTATAAATTAAACATTTAAAATGTAAGTTAATTTAAAAGTTTTTAAATTTAAAGCTGCATTGGGTAATTAGTGTAAATATTTTACATTGCACATTAAGTACTTTGTTATATTGATTAAAATATTTTTTGTATACTTATGCATACTTTCGCATACATAAGAGAATGTCAGTGTCCGATACTCTATTGTCTGACACTGACTCTTATTTTTCCTGTTTAAAATAAGTAGATTCATTATATTATTTCCTTCAAAAAGAAATCCCACTGCTCTAGTGTGATTTTGGAGCCTTCACTAACGTTAGTTTAAAAAAAAGAAAAGAAAGAACGTCATCATTCTACGCCTTATGTATCTGTGGAATGATTGGCTGAAAGAGTGACGTGTCAGTGACGAGCGATCCCGGAAGACTCGTATTGTTAAAGCTGTCAGTGTGCAGGGATACTACTTTCCAAAATTAACAAATATTTTCAGTTAATTTCATTGAGTAATTGAATTTAACATCATGTCCGCTAGAAATCCAGGAATGGATCTTGGTGAGCTGTTTTTTTTTCTATCGTGTTATCATTTTCTCCAAACGAATCCGAGCTTTTACATACCGCTA
>NC_039246.1:25830778-25852620 GCF_003368295.1 Carassius auratus | reverse complement strand
ATATATTTTGGTTGCTTAGCGCTCCAGGAAGCCCTTAAATTCTTACTCAAGGAAGCTCCTGGTCTCGAAGATCATAAATCATCACAGATTGTGGCATTTATGAGGTAAGATCTCATTCAAAGGTAAAACAAAATATATATATATATATCCTTAAGCTGCTTCTCATGTTTACATTGAAATCATCTTCGTTTCTCAAAGGAAACCTACAACTTGGAAAGAACCATATGTAAACAGTATGTTGCTCATAGAAGATCAATTTTGATCAATTTTGACACAAACCATATTTAAAACTCTCAGTTTGGCCCTCCTGTCACTTACAACTCAAAAACTTGCATTGCAACAAATGTAGTTGAGTCCCAAATAAATGGTAACCTAAAATTATTGCTTTTACTTAAAGGAGGGACTGTCAGTTGATCAATGAGCTTTGCTGCAAGCATTATTCACATCATGTTACAAAGTAAGTAAAATCATACTACTTTCAATTTCATCACCTTTACTGGTTCCCTTTTTAACAGTTTGTATTCCTATTTTGTTTCCGTTAGGACTCATGAAAATAAAATATACTTTGAAGTGGGGGATAAAGTATGCTGCACAAAAAATGGCTATATCTCAGAAGCAGATAATGAGAACATGGAAGAAGAGCATGCACATGATATTGCTGGAACGTCCCAAGATATTCCAAGTACCCAAAGAAAAAATGAACAGAAGCAAGTGAAAAAAGAAAGAATGTGCAATGGGGAAATTTTCTTCATTAAAGCGGTGAAGTGTTTGGGAAAATGCCTTGATTTGATATTGTCTTGCTTTTTTTTACAATACTAAAAAGTCTTTAATCTGAAATATGTGGTGTTAAAGTAAACTGACATCAATTTGTGAGCAGTTAGAATGATTACATGAATTTGATTGGTGCATTTTTATCATATTTTCATCCAAACCCAGGATGTAATTGACAAGGATATGGGAGCAAGATGCAAAACAAGACGCTACTTGACCCTAGATGATGAAAACGGCCGTGTGGTGACTTCTAACTACAGTGAACTACAGAAAGAGTGTAAACTGTGCCATGCTTGGGCAAGAACCATTCACACCTTTCAGGTCTACAGTTCACACATACACTCTGGATGATCTTTGTTTAAAATGAACACCTAATATTAGCATCTGTCTCAGTTTCATGCAACTAATCATGTTTTGTCTTCACCTTAGGGCTCGGAGGCTGAAACAATTGTGTACGTTCTTGGAAATACCTTTGTTCAAAACTGGCAGCACGTATACACTGCGGTGACGCGCGGTCAGAAGCGTGTGTATGTGGTGGGTAGAGAGCGTGATCTAGCAAGAGCCATTGAGAAAAGGATCACCCCTCGTAACACACGACTGCGTGGCCGTGTCAAGGAGATAGTTGCCCAACTAAATTTTGAGGACTCTTTCACTCAGTCTGATTGCAGTCCAGACTCAAAGCGTCAGAGAGTGAACTAATAAAGGTGACAGAGTAAAACATGTGTAAATGATCAAAAGTACACTGATATTCTTTTTAACCTATGGCCTACTCTTGCTCTAGCAAACCACTTCAGAAGAGCCTCCATTGGAAAGCAGAAACTGAAGTCCCAAATATCACAGCAAGGAGCTGATTATTCCCTGATGATTCCTAATTCAAGATCTAATTCAAACCAGTGCAAATACAAAGTCTCAGGATATTTACTTTAAAACAAATATGCTGTATTTGAAAGAAACGATTGCACTATTTCTTTTTCAGTAATGATAGAATACATTTTATTTCTATTATTGTTAACTTTCTGAAATTAGGTAGTCTTAATAATGCGTTTGTATAAGTGATTATACTATTGACATTATGTGGCACTGTCTTACCCTAGTATATGAATATATTATAATATATCAAATATTAATCATGTAATCAGATTTTGTGCGTGTGTGTTTGTTAAGTTTGAATTATACTTTTTATTACAATATAACGTATTTGTTCTCAGCTCTGCATCTTCCCTATTTTACTTTTGACTGCATATTCTAACTGTTTTTGATGGCATGTTTTTATGTTATTTTTTATTTTTTATTACTTTGTCTGAATGGCATGTAATTGGATGTGCACATCTAACATTTCAGCACAATTGTCAATTTACAATGAACAATAAATCAATATTAAGAATGATTAAAATAATTTATGTTGATTTCTTTGTTAATCGCATTTAAAATACATCTACATGCAGTTTGATGTTCATGTTATCTTTATGCTATTTTTATCCTCCCTTTGGTTTGTTAAAAAAAAAAAAAGTAAAATAAAATAAAAAGTAGCTGACTGCAGATTTATCGAGCTTGAAAGATTACATTTGGGACCAGAAAGAAAATGATAATAATTACATATAGAATTATTAATTTAATATAGGTTTATTTAGTTTTTGTTTAACCTTTTTTATAATGTTATAAAATAGGTTTTGCATGCAATTAATAAATAAAAATGAAAATTATTTTTTCCCTATACTCTTGAATAAATGCATTTTATTTTGTAATACTATGCCTGATAGTTTTGTTTATTTTTGACTTGTTTAGTGAATCCATTGACAGGAAGCTGCAAATAAACTGATCGGACTTTTATTTTGGCGTAATGCGCCAATGTTGACTTGCTTACAGTCAACGAGTCAAGAACTGAACCGCGAACTGTCGAAATCTTCAAACATGGCGCTGCAAAGTCCCACCGCTGGACTAAAAACCATAACTGGTTACATTTTGCCCGAACGACACGCTGTACAGTCAAACCAAGAAGATGTTTCTGAAAGTGAAGATGAAGAAGAGGAAACACAGCCCGAGTTTCTGGACATGAAGAGATGGATTCTGTTTCATCTGGGGGAAACATGTTTAAATCTTCCGTGGTGGCGTCAAAAGAAGGTAAAACAACACATTTACTAACAAACATTTGTTATCCCTTGGTTGTTTAATTGTTAAATGATCACAAGGTGAAAAAAATAAACAGTTTTAACAAGTAAAATAGGATAATAAAACATCAATATTTTTATTGTTTAACTTTGCTAGTCACGTAACGTTAACCATGTTTACGTTTTACGCGGTTGCAGGTAAGAAAGAACCGTGTTTATATTGTTTCATTGTAATAAGAAAACAAAGTATCAATGTTTACATATGGACGTTTTTTATGTGTTAAATTGGGGGTAAACGTATTCATAATAAAACATAACAAATGTTATAAGTTACTCTTTGTATTTTGTTTTTGATAATGCCTTTTCCCGTGTAATGTTTATCTTGTATGCCATTTTTTCACTTTCAGGCATGTTTGCTTAATTTGTAATTTCCTCTCTTAAATTGTTATGTAATTCCTTATATTGTAAAATTTTTATTCAGAGCTGTAAATCTTTAAATTTTGAGTAACGTTAACCTGTTGAACACCAAAACAAGCATGGCACATCACTGACCTGCAAGTAGTGATAGATTTGTTTATTTACTTTGTTACAGGTATCCTTTGTTACAGTCTACCTGTCACAAGAAAACATAATCATATGTAAAGGTTATTTAGTTACAAAGTCTCCTGTTTACAGTTTCACTGTTAAAATTAATCTTATTACAGATAATGTTGCTATAACAAAGCGTTTAGTACAATCAACATTGTTATGTCTAAATTCTGTTAAAATCTACCTTTCATTTTGTCTCACTTCTTGAAGATAATGAAGCTTATTTGTACATTAACTCACTTGTATTATTTTTGTTTATATACATATAGTCTTTATTTATGGACCAAAAGGCCTCATGCATGTCTTATCATTTTCTTTTGCAGTTCCATTCATGGTCGGTAATAAGATGTATCAGGTTGATGGCCGTTTTCCCCTCCATGACCCCTGGTGGGAGGTTACCTGTACAATTCGCCAAGGCCGGCACAAAAATTTTGTTAAAGGCTTCCCCTCCCTACAGACTCCGTACTGATCTGGGAACAGAGGGCCGGTCACTTGTGTCTCTCTTTCTTAAAGCATGTAAGGCAGAACCTGACTTTGTTAACTTGTTTATGGAGTGGTTGCCCAACGACAGACGTGTGGAGCTTGGCAATGTGCTGGACGTCCTGCAGGATTTTGAAGATTCATCTCCTGAGAATAAAGCTGTGGCTAAACAGCTCAAGTCAAATGTCAATCGCTCAGGTTGGAAATGTATACCATGTTTTGCTTCTATAATTTCTATGACACAAGTAAAGTGATTTTTGGTAGAATTATTACATTTAGCAAAAATTCTAAACATGTTTTGTCGTAAAACAAAGACACAGAAGACCCTCGGCACAACCAGACCTGAAGTAACTTTCTAGAGCTTAATCTGATGCCTGAACCTTAAATAGACACTTCTGCATGTATAATGAATATGAAAAAGTGATATTGATAACATAATCATATCTATGTACTTTAATCAAAACAGCGGCATGGACACACATTCGAGTTGCCAGCTTGTACCCTGAAATCATGAAATACTTACCGACATTGCTGCCAGGCCAGTTTATGGACATAATAAACAAAGGAAGGATGGATCACGTGCCAGAAACTTCTAAGCGAGATGATTCTACAACTACAGAAGGAAGCGATACAAATGTATTGGCCAAACTTGAGGAGCTCATTAAAACTGATGTATGGAAGCTGGGCTTCAATTATGTAAGATGGCTACTCTGATGGTTTGGTTTGAAATCTTAAGCTTACTTTATTTCCTGCATTGTTTTTTTAAATTTTTTAATATGATTATTTTTCAACAGATCATGTTTAAAGAATTACATCTGGTCCGATGTGAAGCACAAATGGAGGCCTTCAAGCTCTGTCATTTATTTGGAGTATCCCGGTGCTGCAACGTAATGCCTTGCTGTTGTATACAGAACTGAAAAGACACTGCGGAGCCACTGGTAGCACATACGCCGACCGGGAGCTGCTGGAGAAGAATATATCGAATGAGACGGGACATCTGGGCACCTGGGAAGCTTTAAGTTTCCTTGTGGAGCAGGGGGTGCTTAAAAGAGAAGGTGACAGGGTGGCACTTCGGAACCTCTTCGGCTACGAGAAAGGCATTGCCGAATGCTTGAGGGGCCTTGTTGAGGGAGACCCCTGGAAGATCCACTTGGATGTGAGAGAGGTTCTTCGTGAAGCTCAACTGGATAGATTAAGGGCGAAGGCCCGGGAAAACCACAGTATGACTCTCTCTAAGAAATCTAAGGCTGATGCAAAAACATCAGTTTCAGAAGCACAAAATGACATTGTTCAGGAGGTTAAGGTTGAGCAGATGGATCTTGCGTTTCCTCAGCCTGCTACTTCAAGCGCAGTCCATCACAATGGAGCAATTACAACATGTGATTCTTGTCAGTCCTATGAAATTACAAAGCTCACTATTAAGGAGGAAAGTGTAACTTCAGACTCCTCAAATGACTCCACTAACTTTGACATTGATCCCTCAACTATAGAGCTAGACCCCGATCAAGTGCGAGCAGCAGAAATGATGTGCACCAACCCGGTGACTGTGATCAGTGGGAAGGGGGGTTGTGGGAAGACCACAGTGGTCAGCCTGGTGTTTAAGGCGGCCATTGAGCAACAGACAAGTGACAGAGAAGAGGTGCTGAAGGCCTGTGAGGACTTTCAGAATGACTCTCAGGGGTCCAGTAATGGTCTGCTGTCAGATGTTCACAAGGAGAAAAAAGATAATGAAAGTAGTGACAGTGATGAAAAGCCTGTAGAGGTTCTCCTCACTGCTCCTACAGGAAGAGCTGCTTCACTTCTCACTAAGAGAACCGGTTTCACTGCTTATACTATGCACCAGGTATAGTCTGCGTAACCTAACATAACTTTACATTACATCGAATTTCCTGATATAACCTTACATGACTTAAAGATTACATACAAACATAAGGATTAAAATAATACACTAGATACAACTTTACATGACTTAATTTCTTCTGCAACATAACATAATGTTACATAAACAATTGTACACAACATAACAATATAAACACAAGTTAACATATATTTACACTACATATCATAACAACTTTACATATAACTGTATTTCACAGTTGCATAAAATTTTAATGATGGTACATGTCTTAAACTTTACATTATATTAGATAAAGTGTCATAATATAGTAATACTAATAATAATATAACTTTACTAACTTAATCATAACAACTTTACATAGTATTTCGCAGCATTATATGCCATAAACATTACGTAAAATTTCAGAACTTAATGTTAATTATTGTATTAATTTTTTTTTACAGTGGAACATTGTATTTCATAACATAATGTTACATATACAGTACATAACGTAATACTACTTAATATTTCTTGACATTTAAACAGCATTTACTTAACTTTAGAAAACATTTTATACATCACACTTGTACAAGGTTTGGTAATGGTTAATGCACTGTTGCTGTTTTAACATGTTTCAGTTGCTTTAAATACCTTGTATTAGTTACATATATTACACAGAAAAAAATCCCCATTCTTTTAGGTTTTATGGAGTTTCATGAACACAAAAAAAGATGGAAGTGGAAATCCTGAGGCATGGAAGTTCTCGAAGGTGCGGGTGCTGGTGGTCGACGAGGGGAGCTTGGTGTCTGTTCAGATCCTGCACTCTATTCTCAGCATGCTTACCAAACACGCAGAACTCCAGAAGTTCATCCTTTTGGGTAAAGGCATATTGCGTGCATAATACTTTTTTTTAGGGTTTATTTACAATGCATTTTATTGGCAACATTATTCTATAGCTTAAGTACCTTCTTGTATTACTATTAAACAAGCAAAAACATTTATTTGTCTCTGCAGGTGATGTGAGACAGTTGCCCAGCATTGAGCCTGGAAACACACTGTACGATCTGTTTACAGGTCTCAGGAAGGTCCGGTGGGCTATTGAGATGCGGACCAACCATCGTTCAGAGTCTGAGCTCATCGTCAAAAACGCTGGAGTGTGAGCAGATAGTTTGAATTCTTCAATGTTTTATAGGGTTATATAAATTAATACAATCTTCCTCCTTTTAGTACCTTTGTGGTTCACAGACTGCCGTGTGTGTGTATGTTTAATATGGACTCAAACCTTTATTAATTATACTTTTGTTATTTCCATAAACTTTCAGCATCTCAGAGATGGGTATAAAAAAACATTACAGTCCTCTGGAGTTTGATGCCACTGTAGACATGATGAGACCTTCCAAAGTGCCATCTGACAAAAGGTTCATTTTTGTCCAAATCTGTGGTGAAAATGATGGATTTGGTAAGTGAGCAGTTATGAAAAATGTGAACATGTTGGATGTTTTTCAGTGCATTTATTCTTTTTAGAACACTTTGTTTTTATAAGCTGGGACTGTAGAATGATGTGTGGTAATTACACTGTGACTGTGCCTCAGAAGCACATCAATTGCTCATGCATCAAAGGTGTGAACCTGACGGCCCGTGCAATCAGAATAGCAAAAGAAACAGACTTAGATCGGTTAGACTTAGATATTGGTTCCTGTATGTCTAGCATATTGCAGGATTTCAAAGGATAGTTCCTGAAAACACACTTCCTGTCATCTGTGAATCCTTCGACACCTTGGGTTGAGATCAGTCAATCAATCCAGAAGCTAGACAGCCATCTTCAATACATTTCACTCCCCACAAGCACTTTGGTGCAAGTTTATTGCAATTATAATAACAAAAGCTCTTGACGAACATTATTGTATGAGGTGTAATGTTACGAATTCACTATAATGGGCAAAATGTCTGTATTTGAAGTTTATTTAATCATATTTTGCTGCATAGACCTCCAGGATGCCATTACATTCTTACTTCAGGAAGGTCCTGGACTGGAGGATCATAAATTGTCACAGTTTGTGGCTTTCAGAAGGTAAGACCGATTACAGTTTGTCACACTATGCTGAGAATCTTTTTCTGCAAATGCTGTCCCTGAGGCTAAAATTGCTGTTCTTACTGTTCACAGAAAGGACTGCGAGTTGATCAATGAGCTTTGTTGTAAACATTATTCTAAACATATTACAAGGTGTGTGAATAGAAGTTATTCCTTTTCTTATAACTAAATAAGTAGGACCTTTATAGGTTATGTTTTTAGCAAATATTTTGGTGTTAATATTCAGTTTCATTTATTTCAGGACTTCCAAAAACAAATTGAACTTTCAACCAGAAGATAAAGTTTGCTGCACTAAGAATGGCTATGTGACACACCATGAGGAAAAGAAAGAAGTAGTGACTTCCTCTGATACTGCCAGAGCTGAACAAGACCGCGCTCGGTCTTCCCATGATGATGCTGGAAATCAGACACAAAATGAACAGACGAAAGAGAAGAAAAAGCGACTGTGCAATGGGGAAATTTTCTTCATTAAAGATGTACTGATTATTTATTGAGCAATTTATATTTGTTTTCATTTAATACTCCCCAAATTCTGGCTGGAGAAATAGAACAAGTATTTTTTAAATTCTTTATAAATTCTAAATGCTTAGTTTTAAGTACATGAGTAATTATATATAAATGTAACTTGCCATTGTTATTGTTTATCAATCACAGGATGTGACTAAAGAGGATGAGGAAAACGGACGTAAAATGATACGCTTCCTGACACTAGATGATGACAATGGATGTGTGGTGACTTGTAGCTACAGGGAGCTACAGAGAGAGTGTAAACTGCGCCATGCTTGGGCAAGAACCATTCACACCTTTCAGGTACTGATCCTCTGTTAATTTATGGCCCCATTCACACCTGACATCAGCATTTGTTTCAGCTTCATGCAGCTCTTTGTTTTCTCACTTTAGGGCTCAGAGGCCGAAACTATTGTGTACGTTCTCGGAGACAGCACTGCTCAAAACTGGCAGCACGTATACACTGCAGTAACACGCGGTCAGAAGCGTGTTTATGTGGTGGGTAGAGAGCGTGATCTAGAAGAAGCCATCAAGAGATGGATCATCCCCGTAACACACGATTGTGCCGCTTCGTCACGAACGTAGTTTCCCAGCAATGTCCTGAAGTCTCGTTGACTCAGTCTGCCTTCAGTCAGAATCAAGTAGAAACTCCTGTGAACCACGGTTTCGGCCCTTCACAGTCCACACCAGTGGCCTCGCAGACCCCTAGTCGCCACCACTCGAAGCTGTCCAGACCTTCATGTGTACACCACCTCTATAAAGATCGAAATGAACGAAGCCATCAAACATCAAACGATATCCATTTACAAGATGATGTAGCATTCACTCAAACCTACTCTTGGTCGCCTATGGACAGTTGCGATGAGCCAAGCAAAATGCACAATGAAAATGCATTCGAATTATCCAATCATGTTGATAATGCGCCACTGTTAGAAGAGTTCAGCTCTCCCTCGAATGAATGCAGTAGGGGCTCTAAACGGGTTATCCCTGTAGACATCTGCTCTACACCAACTAAACAACCAAAGGTAATGGATGCACTAGAACATCTGGAAATGATAAACAAAAAATGTGTCATTATGTAACTGTGATTACAAAAATAATAATTGCTAACTGTTTAATGGATGAAGATCTCAATAAGCTTTACTTGCCACGTGTACATTGGTGCAATGACATTATAATTGTGCAATGATGAAGAAATATGTATTTACACTAATATATTATAAATTAAAAAAGATGCAGCAAAGCAATGAAATAAAAAGTGCAAACAGATGTCCATGTATTATCAAACACTGAATTGAATATGCAGAAATAATCATTTTAATTGGATGATGTGTCAGATCTTTATGTTTAAGATTATAAAATTCATTGCAAATCATTTTCAAAATGTATAATATATAATGTCCATGTGATATTATTGGAAATGTAAGTCCTATACTAAAGGTTTTTGGCTGAATGTGCATAACATTCTGTCATCTCCTCTCCAGCAAACCACTTCAGAAGAGTCTCCGCTGGGCAGCTCAAGGCTGAAGCTTCTGTCCATTACCAGTCCCGGCCCCAAATCTGGAAGGCAGCTCTTCCCAGACAATTCATGTTCTCACAGGAAACCGCCTTAGTGTGGTCCGTGCCAAGACCACGTCGAAGCTGTAAAGAATGTAATTAATGCGTATTTTGGGGGGTGGTTTTCAGAGCATTTGGATGAGCACGAGTTAGCGTTTACATAACGATTAATTATGAATAATTTGCTAATTTCACTCATGATTTCTGTTATCTAAAATAGGACTTTACTGTTTAATAATAGTCATAAGAAAAAGAATGCCAAGAATAACTATATCTTGTTATATATTGTGATACTGTGGAAGAAATGTGTGAGTTCCATTTGCTGTAAGGCATCCTTAGAAAATCATTATTTTTAAATCATATGTAACTAACAATTGTGTAAAAGAATGATAAAATCTGAAATTTGCCATTTTACACACCAATACAAGAAAACGTTACCGTATCTAGATCAGATTTGTAATTGAAGCTTGTCCTTGTTTCTTACGATGTCATTTTAAAATACTTTTATATGTTTATCTAATATCTTACTAGCAAACTAGCAAACGTTATGCAGGGTATAAAAAAAAAAAGAAAAAACTCCCCTCAGTGTTTATATAATGTAAATCAGAGTTTCTATCTATTAGGGCCAGAGCAATGTTTTTGTTCTACACTGAAGAATTTAGGATTTCTTAACAACGGTTAGGATGCACTTTAAAATCTCAATACATTTTGATTGGTCATTGTATTGTTATTGTTGCCATAATTTCACTTTTTATTTAAAGCCTGAAGGATGTGACAGGTTATTTTAAAAGCTCAGCATGACAGTTGTCTAACAATAAACCACTGAACAGTAACATTTTTGTTTGTTTGTTTATTCTAATTCAAATGCCTGCTTGATATATGTATATGAAATATTCTTGTCCTTTTAACTTCACTTTTAATATATTTTAATATACACATTTTGTATAAATTAAACATTTAAAATGTAAGTTAATTTAAAAGTTTTTAAATTTAAAGCTGGATTGGGTAATTAGTGTAAATATTTTACATTGCACATTAAGTACTTTGTTATATTGATTAAAATATTTTTTGTATACTTATGCATACTTTCGCATACATAAGAGAATGTCAGTGTCCGATACTCTATTGTCTGACACTGACTCTTATTTTTCCTGTTTAAAATAAGTAGATTCATATATTATTTACCTTCAAAAAGAAATCCCACTGCTCTAGTGTGATTTTGGAGCCTTCACTAACGTTAGTTTAAAAAAAAAAAGAAAAGAAAGAACGTCATCATTCTACGCCTTATGTATCTGTGGAATGATTGGCTGAAAGAGTGACGTGTCAGTGACGAGCGATCCCGGAAGACTCGTATTGTTAAAGCTGTCAGTGTGCAGGGATACTACTTTCCAAAATTAACAAATATTTTCAGTTAATTTCATTGAGTAATTTGAATTTAACATCATGTCCGCTAGAAATCCAGGAATGGATCTTGGTGAGCTGTTTTTTTTCTATCGTGTTATCATTTTCTCCAAACGAATCCGAGCTTTTACATACCGCTACATTTTCCACGTGATAATGTGAACATTAGATTAAACAAGGCAGAAAACATGAAAAAATTCTTTTTATTTTATTTGTGTAAGTGGTGTAATTTAGTCTATACATCTAACATTGAACATGTAAAGTGCAAAGTATATTCTTGGTGTTATGTGCAGTTAATTTTTAACTCCATCTGCTTCTGTCCCGTTCTAAACTCCAAAATTCAACCTTCTGCTGATCTTTGTAATTCATTTCAAGTCTTATTCTGGATTTCGTTCTTTCTTCCAAATATACAGTTGATTTCAAACCATTTACAGCTGAAATGCACTTAATGAATCTCACATGACTTATGTGTCTCATGACTCGCATTGAGAAGAGGGAAATAACAAGACAAAACTGACTTTAAGACCTCTTTTATTATTTATTCTTGCTTTATTTTAGATCTTGAATGGGTGTCGAAAGTCAGAGTCAACACTCAGGCTGTTCTTAAACGAGCTCAGCAGATCCAGGGACGCAAAGTGGCCAAAAAACAGTGGCAGGTAAATAGTTGACTGTATTTTTGCTTTATGTCAGCTCAAATACATCTTTATTGACCTGCATTGTTATTGTAGGCTGCCTGGCTGCTGAAGGCCGTCACATGCATTGACCTGACAACACTCGCTGGTGACGATACACCTTCAAATGTCCATCGACTCTGCATGAAGGCCACACAGCCGATCCGGCATGATCTGCTGAAGAGCATGGACATGCACGACAAAGGTCTGTCACAAAGGTGCCTCTGTCTGGAGGATTGTTTCATGTCACATCATCCCTCTTGGCACTTGAATTCCACTGATTCCACGTCTTTCTGTTATATTCTTTTACTAAGATTGCTGTTTGCTATAATGTAAAACTATTTTTTCCCTTAAACATAACTAAAAATGTATTTAAAACCTATTAAACAAATTACTGTTAGATGCATTATTCATAATAATGGATCAGATTCAGATATTTAGATCCCATGCAGATTTACTAGAACTACGTAGGTCAGCCTAATTACAAATAAATCACAATAAAGAAAAAATAAATAAATAATAAAACATTACACTTAAAAAATGTATCAAATGCAATAGTAAATAGATTTATAATGTCACAAAAGATTACAGTTTCAAAATTTGTTTCCATAAAAAAAAAAAAAAAAATTATTAAGCAGCACAACTGTTGTCAACATTGATAAAAAGTTACATAAATATGGATGTAATTGTTTCTAGAGCAGTTTTTATTTGTTAAACTATTTTATTAATGTTATATCTTCTATAATATATATTATATTTGATACTGTATTTATGGTTGTCAGAATCAATAACATAAGCTTGTCACTGTAGATCTGCCCACAAGAGGGAAACAAAGCTCTTTCACAGAAGTTGATTTGCTGAAGAGATCAGTGATTTACACTGAACAACTTAAATATTCTACAGTTTGCTAAATAAAACCGTAGTATGCAACATCATAAACAGCAGACATTAACAGGACTTTTAAGAATTTTTCTTTATAAGTTTATGCTGTATTTTATTTTTTACAATTGTGTCTTTACATTAAATAAATTTTCGCTGATTTGAACACTGTGTGTGTGTGTGTGCGTGATTTCAGGAATCACGACTGCAGCGGTATGTGTGTACCCATCACGGGTGGCTGATGCTGTGAAGTCTCTTAAAGCAGCCAAATCTAGTCTTCCTGTTGCATCTGGTAAGACGTTTGAAACCGCTCATCTTAAAACACGTTTCATTCCTTCTTCAAACAGCTTCCCAGAGAGGGTGCAACTGCATTGTCTCACCTCAGGGTCTCTTTTGCTCATTCTCTTTGCTTCAGTGGCAACTGGTTTTCCTGCTGGACAAACTCCATTGAAGACCCGTCTTGAGGAGGTACAGATGGCGGTGGAAGATGGTGCTACAGAGATCGATATTGTCATCAACCGGACTTTGGCACTCACTGGGCAGTGGACAGGTGTGTGTAAGCAGAGCGCTAAAGGAATTCCTTCTTAAACAAGCCTGTTGCTCTTGGTTTACGCTGGTTTCTTTCAGACTGAGCAGCTGACATTGGCCATAACCATCAGCATGGTTTTCCTTAGTTCTTGTTTGATATTTTATTAAACCAACAACCTGTTGAGAGATCATTTTTGTCTCCTCAGCTCTCTACGATGAGATCCGGCAGTTCAGAGAGGCCTGTGGAGACGCCCATATGAAGACCATCCTGGCGGTGGGAGAGCTGGGAACCTTCACAAACGTCTACAAGGCCAGTCTGGTGTCCATGATGGCAGGTGAGAACATTAAGCTAGAAATGGGATTTCTGTAGGAAACTGCTTGCAGCTGTGCAGCCTTGAATCAATAATAAATAAAAGTCTAGTTTATTTTACATGATCATTTTTAAGTCACTGTCAAGGAAGGTTTTCAAACCGTTTATTTCTTAACAGGACATCGATGTGAACACAGGTGTCAATTATACGTCTGTGTCATGTCTTGTAGCATGAGCATTTTGCATCATTGCCCTTCGAGCTTGATTTGCTTCAGTGGTATTAATATTCCTTATTGCAAAATATATGTAAATATCAGAGGGCATGAATTATTATTATTATTATTTTTATTTTATTTTATTTAGATAATTTAAATTATTGTTATTATTCTTTCATTCATTCATTCATTCAGTTGTTTTACATTACTTATTTTTGGACATGTTTTTCAAATGTTAAAAATAATAAATAATATTTATATTTTATTATAAAAATACTTACTTTTTAAAGAAATAATAGGCTTCTGTCAAACTATTAGATAAGGATTTCTTTTCAGGAATTAATTTAACTTTTAATTATTTTAATAATCCCCTCCCCCATATTATATCAGGAAAGTTGTCAACCTGATATTAATTTTATGCCTTTAAAAATATATATAATATATTTATATTTTTAATTACAAATTTAGTTTTTATAAATGTATACAGTGGGGCTCGAAAGTTTGGGCACCCCTTGCAGAAGCTGTGAAAATATGAGTAATTTTCAAAAAAATAAGAGAGATCATACTAAATACATGTTATTTTTTATTTAGTACTGTCCTGAGTAAGATATTGTACATAAAAGGTATTATTATTTAGTCTACAAGACAAAAAAATTGCTGAAATTATTAAAATAACCCCCTCAAAAGTTTGGGAACCCTTGGTTCTTAGTACTGTGTTCTGTTACCTGATGATCCTCGACTGTCTTTCTGTTTTGTGATGGTTGTGCATGAGTCCCTTGTTTGTTCTGAACAGTTAAACTGAGCAGTGTTCTTCAGAAAAATCTTTAAGGTCCTGCAGATTCTTCAGTTTTCCAGCATCTTTTCATATTTGAACCCTTTCCATCAGTGACTTTTTGATTTTGAGATACATCTTATCACACTGAGGACATTTGAGGCACTCAAACACAACTATTTAAAAAGATTCAAACATTCACTGATGCTCTGAAGGAGACAAGATGCATTAAGAGCTGGGGGGTGAAAACTTTTGAACACGATGAAGATGGCCAAATTCGTCTTATTTTGTTGAAATATAATTTTCTTCCATTTAGTTCTGCCCTTCGTAAGCAACAGAAGATACTTGTATGTTTCCCGGAACACAAATTAAGTACAATTTACCTTGATCTTCAAATTCCAAAAGTTTTCACCCCCCAGCTCGTAATGCATCTTACGAGCTGGGGGGTGAAACAGAAAGACAGTCAGAAAGACAGTCGAGGATCATCAGGTGACCACACACAGTACTAAGAACTAAGGGTTCCCAAACTTTTGAGTGGGATTATTTTTAACAATTTCAGCATTTTTTTGTCTTGTGGACTAAATGTTAATATCTTTTATCTACAATATCCTAGTCAGGACAGAAATATATAAAAAATAACATGCATTTAGTATGATCTCTCTTATTTTTTGAAAATTACTCATATTTTCACAGATTGCTCAAACCTTCGAGCCCCACTGTAGTTATTAAAGCATTTATTTATTTTAACATATGTAATTATTTAACAATTTATTTTAAATGTATTGTATTGTAGAACATACATTTATTATCCATTATTGTGTCATTAAGGCTTCATTTTTTTCTGTCAAAAATGTATGCATGCATGTTTTTATTTATGCATGTATTTATTAATATTGTACAGTTTCATTTGTTTCCCTTTTGTCATAAAAATGCACAAATACTGTTGAGTGCCTGTGCAGTAACAGCATTCACCAGCAGGGACTAACTGAACAAGTTAACCTATTAAATCTGACCTCCTGGTATGATCAAAACTAACAGGGATGCTTGCCTTAGCAAGTTTGATCTTATGCCCACAGGGTGGCGCCATTGCTCATCCTTTCTGCACTTTGCCATCCAGATGTCCAAACGCACACATATACACACACACACACACACACACAGAGCAGTCCAGTGACTGTATGCTTAAATAGCCATTGCACATTAAGCCGATTACTGTACCCAATTGTCAGCGGCTCTGATAGGGATCGTTATTAAAATGCATTGCTTTTGTCGCCGCGCTCATTCCTTAATCTCCCCTTGTTCCTATGAATTGCATATGAGGTTTCTGAAATTGAATGATAATTTCACCTATTAATCTGCGACGCCGGAGCTATTTTACTCCCACGCTCTCCGGCAGTGTCCCCCCGCACCGCCGCAAATGAATAGAGCTTCATTACTGTCGCCCGCGTTTAATAACCGTTATCCATTATCATGTAATTAAGACTCCCCAGAACGAATCTCAAGGATTATGTCAGTTTGAGGAGAGGGTGAGCAATAGAGTGAAAGAGTGTCGGAGGAAAGGGGAAGGGGTGGAAAAAAGAGTGGAAAAACACATAGAAAGTATCTTTAATGAACTGTAAAATGTTCATCTTGTTCTGTGTGGTAATGAACAGTCATTAGACACGAGGAAGGGCAGGCGGACTCGGGTGCTGGGGGTTAGAGCTGGTCCACAGTTTGTGGTTCATCCATTAGAAGCGTCATTTTATCTTCTATTTTTATCGGAACGCTGATAAACCGTAATTGGCTATGAAGGAGAGGAAGGGAGAAATGAAAGCTCTTATTGATGAACGAACGCACACCCTCTGCGCCCTCTCGACGGGACCATATGTTCTTGTCTAGCCTCCCCTGCCCTCGCGACTAATGTCCTGTCGGGGTGCAAAAAACTGACGCCTCTCCGAAGTGCTTGAATGGAGGTGCTAAAAATGTGCAGGACTTTCTATTTTCAGAGCTCGTTGAAAATGTGAACTTTGACCTGTCAGTCTGAACAAAAACAAGTGTCAGATGGAAGTTTTTGGGGGTTGTTAACGAAGTGACAGTTCGAATGACTAACCGGTTTGACCTGTAGTATGCAGATGCAGTCTGACAATTAAAAACATGTTGTTTGAAATCTTTCAGTCTTCGCACTCATGTCAGTTTTGAAGATCTTAATATAATTTTCAAGAAAGTTTCAGCTCGATGGAAATATCATGTGGTGTAATCCTCAAGTAAAATTAATAGCTTATTTCTTTTACAATTTTGAATACATGCGATTGAATGAATCTTAAAGGGATAGTTCACCAAAAAATGACAATTATGTCATTAATGACTCACCCTCATGTCGTTCCAAACCCGTAAGACCTCCGTTCATCTTCGTAACACAGTTTACGATATTTTAGATTTTAGTCCGAGAGCTCTCAGTCCCTCCATTGAAACTGTGTGTACGGTATACTGTCCATGTCCAGAAAGGTAAGAAAAACATCATCAAAGTAGTCCATGTGACATCAGAGGGTCAGTTAGAATTTGTTGAAGCATCGAAAATACATTTTGGTCCAAAAATAACAAAAACTATGACTTTATTCAGCATTGTCTTCTCTTCCGGGGTCTGTTGTGAGCGTGTTCAAGTGTAGTGATATCCGGTTCGCAAACAAATCGCTCGATGTAACCGGATCTTCTTGAACCAGTTCACCAAATAGAACTGAATCATTTGAAACTGTTCGCGTCTCTACTAAGCATTAATCCAAAGATTTACTCGTTCTCGAGTCAAGAACCGTTTCTGTCGGACGTGTCTGATTCGAGAAAGGAGGACCTGATGATACTGCACATGTGGCGATTCAGCGTGAAGCAGACCGACACTCAGAGCGTCTGAACCGAACTGATTCTTTTGGTGATTTGCGAACCGGATATCACCACACTTGAACTCTCTCACAACAGACCCGGAAGAGAAGACAATGCTGAATAAAGTCATAGTTTTTGTTATTTTTGGACCAAAATGTATTTTCAATGTTTCAACAAATTCTAACGGACCCTCTGATGTCACATGGACTACTTTGATGATGTTTTTCTTACCTTTCTGGACATGGACAGTATACCATACATAGGTTTTCAATGGAGGGACAGAAAGCTCTCTGACTAAATCTAAAATATCTTAAACTGTGTTCCAGAGATGAACGGAGGTCACATGGGTTTGGAACAACATGAGGGTGAGTCATTAATCACATAATTTTTATTTTTGGGTGGAACTATCCTTTAATGATTTTGTTCAAAAAGGTTTTTACAAATAATCTTAAAGGGGCAAAATTATTCACAGTATGGTTAGTTGCTAAATGCTACATGCTGTGGACTTGCAAAATACATGTGATATTTACCTCAAAATGTGATATGACCTCACATTTTTTTTTAAATCTACAATAAATGTTTTTTATCTCAAGATTTTGAATAATTTTAATTTGCTTAGATAATTCATACAGTATTTTGAATACTTGAACTTGAATACATGTGAGTGTATTTCTTATCGATTATGTTCAAAAAAGGGTTTTAAATGTATTTTCTTAGGTCATATATCATAATTCGAGGTACATAATCTATACATAAAAGGTCAAATTATTTGATATCAAGACTTGTTGGCCATTTTATATATATATATATATATACACACACACACACACACACACATACATACATACACACACTATCACTATTACTTTAAAGGGTTTTCTCTTTGAGATTTAAATAATTTGTGTTATGTAAATGTAATATGTATATATTTGATTATTATTATTTATTTAAATAAAGATAGATAATATAGATATAGACATAATATACATTTAGAAATTAGAATAATTGTCTACATTGGCTTTGGCCTAAATAATCATCAAAGTGGACCAGACTTCATGCCAGTAGTCAAAAGGTTTTGTGTCTCCTGTATTTTGTAACCACTAGGATCTGACTTCATCAAAACTTCAACTGGCAAGGAGTCAGTCAATGCCACTTACCCCGTTGCCATCGTAATGGTGCGGGCCATCCGTGACTACTACTTAAGGACAGGCTATAAGGTAAACGACCCATTGAATCTCCAAATCACCTTCTTTTCCATAATCATCCAGCCTGTTGACTGATGCATCCGTTGTTCCTCAGGTGGGTTTCAAGCCCGCGGGAGGCATCCGTACGGCGCAGGAGTCTCTGGTGTGGCTGACCCTGATGAAGGAAGAGCTTGGAGACGAGTGGCTCAGTCCTCACCTTTTCCGGCTGGGAGCGAGTAGCCTGCTAGCTGACATGAACGGCAGGTAATTAAACCAACACTGTGTTTCACACTCTCAGCTCCACTCTATTCTGGCTTCAGGTGTGATAAACTGATAATTACCACCCATTAAGGATGGAAACAGACACTATTCAGGGAGTGCAGAGTCGTGACCCTGGTATGCTGTGATGAATAGGATCTAGATTATTCCTTTTATTTATGTATTAGAATAAATGTAACCACTTTTGACAAAGCTTTTATCAATTTAGGTAGATTTGCTGCAGCTGAATTATTTTTAATCTGTCTTTTTATTATACAGATTTACCATTACGTGACTGGACGCTATCCTGCATATCATGAACTCCCTATGGCCTGAATCTGTGCAAAATCATGGGAGATTTCACCAATGAAAACTGTTCAGATCAGCCAGTGATGTGATGGAAATAAGTCATATCTGTTTATGAGGTCAATTATAAGTTATATTATAAGTCACCCAAAAATGAAATTGTATCATTTTTTTCAGCTGTTCCAAAATTTTTATTAATTTGTTGAACAAAAATAGATATTTGAAGAATGTTGGTAACCAAACAGTTCATGGTAGCCATTGACTTCCATTGTGTGGAAAAAGAAAATACTAAGTGAATAGGTACCGTCAATTAGCTACCAGCATTCTTCAGATATCTTTTTAACAATGGAAGAAAGTAACTCATACAGGTTTGGAACAAGTTGAAGGTGAGTAAATGATGACAGAATTGTAATTTTTGAGTTAAACTAATCCCTTTAAATGAAGTCCAGTATTTTCATCATAAACTAAGAATATATTTTATTCTAATGTAAAAACTTGAGTTGTGAATGTCTATTTCAAGTTATCTTGCATAATAATTCAAACCCAAGAACATATCTGGATTTCCTGGATGACATGGTGCAACCTGAACCATCTGAAGTAAAAGTGCTCACTTTACGTCAGCGCAAAGGCCTCGTTGCATCACTTTCTCACATCTACGATTCCCAGCAGTTGTTCCTCAGACAAGTGTACAGATCTCGTAAGCTTCAACTGGGGTTACGCTAGCACTGTCCGAGGCTGATGTTATTTGACTTCCGCTGAACTAATTTCATTAATCAAGCGCTGGATGTTCAGAAGTGTGTGTTTGGGATTTAATTAAGAGGGGTTAAGAGAGTTTAAATGATCAGATAAAGCTGCGTGCCAGTTAGAGCTTCGTTTGAAGATGGAGAACTTTCTTTTTCTTCTCTCTCTTTCTTCTTTAATTAAGAGATCTCGGGCCGTACCCTTGACTGGGATGGAGGATAAATGACCGAATTAATTGTGGAATGGGGAATGAGCCGAGAGGTGAGAGTAGAGCAGGATGGAAACTTCTGTAAATTCAGTCTGAAAACTGGAGCACAAATAGATTTGTATTCACAGAGAAGCGATAAAAGCTATCTATCTATCTATCTATCTATCTATCTATCTATCTATCTATCTCAACATGTTGATTGGCAGCTGTGTGTCTGTGTGTGCCTGTGTCTCATTAGCAGGGACTCTGGTAGTTTATGAGACCACACTGGCAGGACTGAGTAAGAGTGATGGAGCCCCGGCGCTCCGTCTGGTTCTCCCCACCTCCCTCAGGCCATGACAGATTAGCTTCACTTACATAAAGGCATGTAGATCATCTGCAATCTGGACCGTGGCCCGCGCCACCAAGCCAGATAACACTGAGGGATTGAGCTAGGCCTTTCAGATTGATTCTCCCCTCCACAGACAAACACTTCCTCTTCTTTGCTCTCGTCCCTGTTTTTCTTCCGTTCTTGCCTCTCCTTTACTCAATCACTTTCTGTCCTTTAGGCAGGGTATCCGCTGCAGTTGTGCTTTGTGTTTCATACAAGGTCATATAGCTGGCAGATATAATATGCGTATTTTATTAATCTTCATCCAACACACAAAACAACTCTTTAATCACACATTCTATGCCAAAATAAACAAATCTGACTACATAATACATGTGAAGAAATACACGTTTGTATATTATACAGTATTCAAGTACCAGTAAGTTATGTCTAGAGCTGGATGATTATACTGTATGGTCAAAAAGCCTCATCTTAAAATGTAGGATATTTAAGGTGAATAAAATATGGTCAAAAATATAGTTTTCTATTGCATTTTTTCACTGGTGAACAGAAATAAATCATTTAAACAAATATTTGAATATATAAAAATGGCAAATGGAGACATTATTTTATGACGATTTTACGAGTTGAACTGATTCACAAATGTAATTCAAAAATATTAACTCAATATATTTTTGTTTCTGAAATTTGTCTCATTGTGTCCTTTTGTATTGCCAGGAAAAGTATCGTGAATGTAAAGCAATATATCGCCCAGCCCTAGTTTTAACAGTTTCCGCCATAAATCACATTTTCTTTCTTTCTTTCAAATCTTTATGAACACATCCATTTGTTCTAGCAGTCTAATTTGATTATGAGGTCATGCAGTGAATGAAATGTAAATGAACCCAGGAAACAGCTGAAATGCCAAAGGGAATGACTGAATTACATGTGAATTATTCATTAGAATATGTAGGTCTACTGTTGAAGGCGCTGTTTTGCATTTGAAGTGTTTCATTACATTTGGACGTACACATCTGATACAATTCCTAAAATCCCATAGAAAATCTTGTAATGGTAAAACTTGTGGTTCACAACAGCATTCCCAACGGGGTCCAAAAATTAACACTCACCAAGTGCCAAATGTATGTGAAAATTGGCTTTGGCAAGTAAATAAAACTTGCTTTCAGTTGACTGGGAACTCAGACATAATGCATGGTTTTAAGATTTGTAAGAACATTATTTTGCCTTCAATGTGATCGATGTAAA